>NC_056747.1:1278852900-1279002900 GCF_019279795.1 Protopterus annectens
CAAGAGCCTTGGATTTCTCCGTTGGATGCTGTCTCTTCTTCCATGACGTCACGTCGTCAGGGGTATAAAACATGCAGCCGATGCCATTACATCAGTCTTTCTTGCCATGTGGTGCCCGAAGCAGAAGCAGTTCGCAAGTGCCAGTCGGCCACCTCCTGAAATTTTCATTTTTTTATTTCAGATCTGATGTCTTCAAAAAAAAAAAAGATAAGTACCCCATTGGGGATCCTTTTTTCTTGCTCCAACCGATGTCCGTAAAAGTTAACAATTACCTATGGAAAGCAAATATCTCATAGATTTTCATTCGTACTGCATCCCCTGTTTGGCCCAGACCACGACGTTCCTCACTGTCAGTTTTGTGCCTTGTTCAACCCCCGAACTATTTGTCATCGGGCTATCTTTGCAGTAAATTATTTTTGCACTCTGTCTCAGTACTCTGAAATGGCTTAGTTAAGCCATCCGACTACCGATCTTCAAATAAAGCATAAGGATAAAGACAGAGAGAGACTGCATAGGTCCAAAACTGCCAACGACACTTCCATTAAGGTAGTCGCCAGTCCGCCGGTACTCAGTGAGGCATTTTCGCAGCCCCTGATACCCGCTACTTCCGATTCGCTGGCCTCTACTGAGACCCATTCGAAGTCCGGTATGCTTCTTCAACTATGGAACCTGCGGATGTCTCTACCTTGGATGGGTCCGGAGCCGTTGTGCAAGCACCGGCTTCGGAGGGTGTATTCAGGCCTACAGACTTGCATTTTAAACCAACGCCATCGTCTTCATCCAGGTCTAAAACTTGCACCATGCCTAGAAAACCGATGTCCAAACCGCAGGCTCAGGCCCATATGTCTTAAAAACAAATGCTTAGAATGGCTGAAGACCTTATTACCTTAATTAAGGGAAGCCAGCATTTCCCCCTCTAAGAGACCTAGAACTGATTTTCCTTCTGATTCTTCTGATCAGGAATCTTGATATTTCTGTTCCTTCTGATTACCAGGATTTGTCCTTATCTACCTATGATGATTATGATGCAGAGGATTCCATTCCCTCTGCTTCCCCTCCAGAAGATTTTTCTTTTGGTGAAACCTTGCACACTCTTAGGGAGCATTTCCGCTGGGAAAGCCAGGATTACTCTTGACTCTAAAAAGAGGCTTAGGGAATTGTTACTCCTCCTTCAACACAGGCCTTTAGCTATCCCTCCTGTTCTGGACATTGTAGATGATGCTTTCTTGGAATCTAGCCTTTCCCCCAGACATTTACCTCCAGCTCCCAGAAAACGTGATAGGTATTACAGAGCACCTGACTCTCACAAGTTCCTCTTCAAGAATCCTACTTCGGATCCAGGGACCATTTCCCAAGGACCAAAAGACATTAAGGCTACTGCTGCCAAAAATACTACCCCTTCTGATAGAGATTCTAGAGCTTTAGACAGATGGGTAAGAAGGTATACACTTATGCTACTTTGGCCATTAGGGCTTTAAATTGCCAGTTTCATATGTTAAAGTCGCATATTATGGGACTACTTAAACAGAAAATTATGTTAGTTCCTGGCTGTGCTAAACACAAAGAATTACAGGATTTAATGCATTCTGCAGAACAAGTTGGTAAACATACTTTGCAATGTGGTTTTGACGCTTTCCAAGCATCTTGCAGGTCTGCTGTCACTGGGTCTGTACTTAGAAGGCATACTTGGCTTAAGGAGCAAAACTTGCCAGATCATGTTAAAGCTAAATTACTGGATGCTCCCTTAAACTAAGACCACCTGTTTGGCAGCAAAGCAGAAGTCCTCAAAAGGATGGAGGAAAAAGCTAAATCTGTGCAAACTGCTAAAGATTTCCTACAAGTACAGCCTTCCAGATTTAGTAGGCATTGACCTTCAAAGAATTGGTCCTTTCCAGTCTCTTCCAGGCCTTCTCAGTCCAAACCCAGGAACAGCAGACCACCTTGGTTGCAGTCTCAGGCTGTGCACAAGCCTAAGCAGTAGGGGGCTTCCACTTCCAAAGCAGGGAGTAGTAAGCCACCCCTATGGAAAAATGGCACAATGACTTAACCTTAACCCTTCCAAGCCCTGCTCAACTGCCTGCCCCCTTTGGAGGAAAGCTTGCCCTGCATGCAAAAAACTGGGAATTCATTACCCAGGACAAATGGGTTTTGAACATAGTTTCCCAAGGATGCAGATTCCACTTCCACACACTACCAACTTCAGCCGGTTAGCCAGACCTACTCCCAAATCAGTGGGCAGAGGCCCAACAGCAGGTTCTCTCTCTTATAAGTATCAGGGCTATTCAGCCTGTCCCAGCAGAACAAAGGGTGCAAGGTTTTTATTCAATACTTTTCCTGGTACCCAGAAAAGACAGCTCCTGGCATCCTATCCTGGACCTCTCTATTCTAAACACCTTTCTGGTAATCCCAAAATTCAAAATGCTAACACTTCAACAGCTTCTTCCTATGCTAGGCTAAGATGCCTGGCTGGCAACCTTAGACTTAAAGGAAGCTTACCTGCACATTCCAATAAGGGAATCTTGCAGGAAATACCTACGCTTCAGGGCAGGCTTTATGCACCATCAGTTCTCTGCACTTCCCTTTGGCTCATCTACTGCACCCAGGGTATTCACAAAGTATCTAGCTCCAGCTATTGCATTTTGCAGGCAGAGAAATATTCAAATATGCCCATACTTGGACGATTGTCTGATTCAGGAAGAAAGCCAGGACTTGCTTTTACAACATCTCGTATTTGTAGAGGAACTTCTAACCTTACTGGGGTACACTATAAACGAAAAGAAATCTCACCTAGTACCCTGCCAACAGATTGTATTTCTGGGAGCAAGCTTGAACACAACTTCCCAGATGGCTTTCCTCACGCCAGAGAATCAAGTTTATTTGACAACCTACTTCAAAGTATTGGCCACAAAACCCCAGCTATCTGCAAGGAAAATTCTGCAAGCCCTGGGGTTCATGGCCTCTTGCATTCTACTATTTCCATATGCAAGACTGTATATGAGGAAGCTACAGTGGTATCTAAAAAGCCTATGGTGTCAACATTCTCAGGACCTGGAATCCATGATTCCTATCATTCCTTATATAAAGACAGAGTTCCTTTGGTGGGCAGAGGCCTGCTACCACAACAAGGGTCTCTCTCTCACTCTAACCCCTGCCACCCAAACCCTAATAACAGATGCATCAGACTATGCATGGGGGGGGGGGCTCTCTTGGCATGGCAATACATTCATGGCGAATAGAACCAGAGACAGATGCACGTACATATCAATCAAAAAGAAATGTTAGCTGTACAGAATTCCCTGACAGCCTTCAAAGACCGCATTCTTCTAGGACAACTATTGGTAAAGACATACAACACCACAGTTAGGGGGAACCCACTCGTACCCTCTCTGCAGACTAGCCATGGCTCTGTGGAGCACAGCCTTGAGCTACCAAGTGCGCCTACAAGCTCAGTTCCTGCCAGGCAAGCTAAATTCACTGGCAGATGACTTGAGCAGAAATCTCATGTACCCACACTAATGGAAACTAATACCAAAAATATTCAACCTCTTGAGAAACAAATGGGGGACTCCAGAGATAGACCTGTTTGCCTCCCCTCAGAACTACCAATTGAACAGATTCTGCTCAAGGACTCCCCACAGTCAAGCTTGGAAAGTGGATGTCCTGTCCTTTACCTGGGAAAGCCTCTTGGTTTATGCTTTTCCCCGTTGCCTCTCCTCTCGAAGGTTCTGCTAAAGATCAAACAGGACAAACCAAGGACAATACTTATTGCACCATACTGGCCGCACCAGCACTGGTACCCCCTCTTGCGCAGTATGACACTGCTGGAACCATGGCACCTGCCTCAGACCCCTTCCCTGCTGTCCCAGCAGGCGGGCCAGATTCTGCACCCTCAGCTTCAAACCCTGAACCTTGCAGCCTGGCTAATTCCTTGAGCTCTCCAGTAGCATCTCTCAGTAAGCAGGTGCTAGATGTCATTCTGGAGGCAAGGAGGCCTAGTACAAGAAAATCCTGTGCTGAAAAGTGGAAAAGATACTGTTCCTGGAGCCAGGCTCAGGGGATGGGCACAACGGTGCCCAGCTTACCTCATATTCTTCAGTATTTAATAGAAATGCTCCACAAGGGCCTATCCTTCTCATCAATTAAAATTCATGCCTCTGCCATTTCAGCACATTATAATACTGAGCCACCCCTCTTCTCTTACCCCCTGCTAAAACAATTTATTAGGGGGGGCCAGACATTTAAGACCCCCCCCCCCGGAGAGCCCCCTCTCCAGCCTGGGACCTTAACTTTGTATTGGAAAAGCTCACCCCCCCCCCCTTTGAGCTAGTTGCAACAGCAGAGTTGAAATTTCTTTCTTGGAAAACAGCCTTCCTTCAGTAAGAAGAGTGTCTGAATTACAGGCCCTCATGGCAGTGGAACCTTTCATTATATTCTATGCAGACAGGGTTTCCCTCAGGACCAATCCTTCCTTTATGCCCAAGGTGATGTCTAGTGTGGCCCTAAATCATTCCATTCATTTGCCTGCCTTTTTCCCTAATCCACAAAACAAAGGGGAAACAATACTGCATTCTCTGGACGTGCACAGACAACTTAGATTTTATTTAGACAGGACTAAGCCTCTCAGAAAATCTGAACAGCTGCTAGTTGGCTTTGCTGCAGGGACAGAGACGAAGGCCATTTCAAAACAAACCATTTCCAAATGGATAGCCCATTGCATTCATTTCTGCTACAAGCACCATGGAAAACCTACCTCACAGGGGATAAGATCACATTCCACCAGGTCTGCATCTACCTCTGCAGCCTTTCTCAGTGGAGTCCCTACCAGGGACATCCTAGAAGCTGCTATCTGGAGCTCTCTACATACCTTCACCAAGCATTACCACATGCCTATTTTTTTAAATCCAGAGCTGGTTTTGTCATTGCAGTGTTGCAGGGCTTAATAGCTGGTCCTAATGCACTCTTAACTTCCTCCTCCCTTCCTTAGCTTTGGGAATCAACCCCAATGTGAAGACTGCAACAGTGAAACACGAAGAACATAGTACAGTTGTGTACACTTACCATAAATGTAGATGTTCGAGTGCATTCACTGTTGCAGTCCTGGTTACCCTCCCTCCAGCCCCCTGACTTCTCTTGGCTCTACCTTTCCTTCCTGTTTGGTATATTTAAGTTTTCTGGTGTATTTGCTTTTTGATGGAGGTGTGTGTACCATAACATATAATTGCTTCATCTGGGGCAACTGATGTAATGGATGGCGTCGGCTGCATGTTTATACCCTTGACGACCTGATGTCATGGAAGAAGAGATAGCATCCGACGCAGTAATCCAAGACTCTGGTATTCAGGCTGGCTGAGCACTACCTGCAGGCAGATAACCAAATGTGATGACTGCAACAGTGAATACACTCAAACATCTACATTTATGGTAAGTGTACCCAACTGTACTTTCTGAAATGCTAACAGTTACTGTGGAAATGCCAAGTGTCCTGTGGCACTTAAATAATATGATAGAAGAACAAAAATGTATGGAGAAGAGGATGATGAAGTAGAAAGGGTGAAGCAAAAATTTCCAGAAGCGATTACAGACAAAAATGGATACTTGCAAAAGTTGCAGCTAGGTGGCACTGTTACTAAATTCATAGAACAGATAATAAGATTTGAAGAAATTGTTTCTGAACACTGGTTTGAAATATATGAGCTAGCAATGGTTGAGGACTTCAGGAGAGTCCCCACATGTTATTGATTATTCTCAGTAATAATGAAATTGTCAGCATAAAAATAAATAGCCTTTTCCAAAAGGTTGTCTGAATATTCTGCACAAGTTAGAACAGTAAAACAAGTCATTCCAAGCAAACTGATGTGATAAGTATGAACAGTGTAAAAACAAAGAATTGATGTAACTGAATTGGATAATCTTCACGTTGGATTTTATAAAGAAAAGAGATTGAAAAGGTTTCATTCTACTGTTAGTAGATGCAGCTCAGATGCCAAGTAAACATTCTGTGCTATATAAGATTTCGCCATTTATAAGTGATTGAAAAAATTAAGGAAATACATAGAAAGAATGTGAAATTAACAGAAACAAGTTTGAGGACCTGTGTGAAAATCAAACTCAGATAAGTCAAAAGGGAAAATAGCCTATAATGTTGTGTTGTCCATATCTCACCTTCGTTCTTGCTGTTTAGGTTCAGAGCCAATCCTCATCTCCGACTCGGCTGTATACTATAGCTCGAGAGCTTTTACTGGATAGAAGCTAGCCCCTATCCCACCATGCCTAGAGGTAGTTTCCCAGAACTCATTTGTCGCCTGCAGCATCGAGATTGCGGATACTGGATCAGCCTACGTGTTCTTTTTATTATTATATTTTTCAGCTAATATTTCCAGTTTAGCTTAGTTATTTTGTTATCAGTAGTTGTCCTTAGCATTTATATCTATCCCCATCCCGTCTGAGTGACTTGTTTGTTGTGTAAATTAACTGTTTTTTTTCTCTTGGGCCTTTCTCCTCCTTCATACCCATTTAAATTAGAGGGTTCTTCTTCTCCTTCTTGCCTTTCCTGTAACTATTAAGGAGTTGACATTTGAGTTAGAGGTTGTCCTTGGGTGGGAGTTCACCATTTAAATTAGAGGCTCTCCCCCCTTCTCCTTTTTTCCCCTGTCTGTTTAAAAATAAATAAATATATATATATATATATATATATATATATATATATATATATATATATATATATGTCTGTTATTGCCAGTAGTTTTTCCTCTTTGTCTAGCTATACAGAGTGCTTCATAGTCTTCTTCTACCAATGTATAGCCATAGTTATAGTGCTGTTTTCATGTTATGTCCAGGGATACTGCCAAGGATTCAAAACCTTCTGGTTCACGAGTCCTGCAGGAGAGAAGAAACCAGCTTTATCTTGCGAGGTTTGCTGAAGAGCCCCTTTAATACTGCCGTGGAGGGGACTCAGCCAGCTAAAAAATCAGATAAAGTCAAGCCTTCATCCTCTTTGGCTCTGAGTTCGGACCCATTTAAGGGCAAGGATAAGCCACAAGCTAAGTTGCACCCGGCTTTCAGTTCTGACAAGACATCTGCACCTACGGCTCCATCTGTGTCTTCGGAGCCAGTAAGGTCCCATAAGCGTTCCAGGTCTCCTGCCTTGGAACAGGTGCAGTCCTCTCCACAGTCTCCATTATTTGCAATCTGTGGCAGGCAGTCACCAGTCTTCGACACACTCCTCTCGGTCATCTAGGAGCCTTTCAGATGATGATGTGGAGAGGGTGGTAAAGAAGCTTCTTGGAACACCAACACTAGCCAAAATACTTTCGGGCCCATCCTAGACTGAAATGGTGCCGACAGCCCAAACAACACCAAACAACACCTCTGCGTTTGGAGAAAGAGTGCATGGTAGTCGTAGTGGTGGAACCATCTGTTCCAGTAACCTCCTCTGGTCTTTCGGATCCGACTACCACTCCGATCTCCTCGATACCTCCTTCTATCGAGGCATCTGAGGGCCAACGCTGTCTTGTTGGCTCCGAGGAGGGAGTGGCATCGGACCCTTGTCTGACCCTACTGTCCTCTTGGAGCTTCGGCGCAGGTCAGCTTAACTCCTACATCGGCCTCAGAGCCGTCACCCTCAGTTCGGAGGAAGTCTCCTGCTTCTTCGGAGCCAGATATTCTTTCGGGTCAGGACCGCGACGCCTTCGAGGTGATGAGCATGCTGTTTGCTGAGACAGCTCCATCCTCAGCTCCATTGCCCTCAGTTCTGGTGTCTGCCTCTGAACCTCCCCTCTGCCCCAAGCGTAGGTAACCCATACTCCAGGATGCCCCATTGGGCGATCCCACCTCGTCCAAAACCTCCCCTGAGCACGCCTCAGAGGAGGTCCCTCGGAAGAGGACTTGCAAGAGGGAAGCATGTGGACTTCCCAGAGTCCTTGACATCAGACACAGACTTGGATGACTCAGAAGGGTCCCCACAGTTCCCCTCTGAAGATGTCTCTTTTTCAGACATCTTAAAAATCCTTAGACAAAGGGGTGACTGGAAGTCCCTTGCCCCTTCTGAAGATGTGTCTGTGTACCTGGATGCATTCAGTTCCCGACCCTCCATCTCTTGGGTATCTCCTCCTTTCGACCCAGTGTTGCACGTAGTGAGTTGAAAGGCTTGGTACTCTCCAGACACAATGGAACCAGTTCTGCAGAGGCCCAATAAATTCATTACAGCCCCTGAAGACGGGCTCTTTTTATCTAAAGGTGTTCACGTTGATGCTGTGGTGGTGACAGCAGCCACTAAGAAAGAATTAGCGGCAACTTCATCTGTCCATCTGCCGAACAAAGAATCTCATACGATGGACAGATATGGGAAGCTTATGATGTTCTTCGTGTTTCACTGTCGCAGTCATTACATTAGGGTAATCTGCTGGCAGGTTGCCCTCAGTTGACCTGATTAACAAAGTCTTGGGTCCCGCGTCGGTTGCTGTCCCTTCTTCCATGACGTCAGTTTGTCAGGGGTATAAAACATGCAGCCGACACCATTTTCATCAGTCTTTCTTGCCGTGCGGTGCCCGAAGCAGAAGCAGTTCACAGGTGCCGGTCGGCTGACTCCTGAAATTTTCGTTTTCGAGTTTCAGAACCGAAGTCTTCAACCTAAAGCTAAGTATCCCGTTGGAGAAACTTTTTCTTGCTCCTTACCGATGTCAGTAAAAGTTAATAATTGTATTACTTGTGGGAAGCAAATACCTAATAAGAATTTTCATTTGTACTGTATTCCTTGCCTAGGCCCTGACCACAATGTGTCTTGCTGTCGGTTTTGTGCTAAATTTAATCAATGCACTATTAAGCGTCGGTATATTTTACATCTAAATATTTTGGCTCAAGATTTAACTATCCAGAAATGTCGTTGGTTAGCAATCCAACTACCGGAATACACAAAAAATGCAAAGAAAAAGACTAGAGACAGACAGTCAAGGTCCAAAACCGATGAAGCTTCTCCTAAGCCAGTCGCCGGTACTCAGTGAGGCGCTTTTGCAGCCCCTGATACCCGCTACTTTTGATTCACAGGCCTCTACTGAGACCCATTCGGATCCGGTATGCCGCGAGACACTTTTGAACCCGTGGATGTCTCTGCCTTAGATGGGTCCGGAGCCGCTGAGCAGGCACCGACTTCTGAGGGTGTTTTCAGGCCTAACTATTTGTATAGTAAACCAACGCCAGCTTCAAAACCTAGGCCAAAATCAACTTCTATGTCTAAAAAAATGACGCTTGGGCCACGTGCACAGGCCCCTATGCCTAAAAAACAAATGATCAAAATGGCTGAGGATTTAATTACCTTGATCAGGGGTTCCCATCCCCTCCTGCTAAGTGGCCTAGGCAAGGCAGTGTGTATGAATCTTCAGATCAGATTTCTATTTCTTCTGATTCATCTTCTGATCAGGAATTATCTATTGCACCTTATGAGGACTCTGATGCAGAAGATTCCATCCCTTCTGCCTCTCCTCCAGAGGATTTTCCTTTTGGAGAAACTTTGCATACCTTAAGGGAACACTTTCACTGGGAGAGTCAGGATTTCTCAGAATCTAAAAAGAGGCTTAGGGATTTCCTTCTTCTTCCTCAGCATAGGCCTGTGGCTATACCTCCTGTTCTAGACATTGTTGATGATGTTTTCTCAGAATCCAGCATGGCTCCTGATTCCCTGCCACCGGCTCCTAGTAAACCAGACAAATATTACAGGGTTACAATGTAGAAAGAATATATATATACCACGTTGTTGATGAAGAAACCACAAAGCAAAAAATGAAAATATAGTCACAAAAACTAAGGTTTCAAGCAAGGCTCACAGGAATAATAAATAATCCTTAGGAAAACTGAGAAATCCTTTATTCTGTTGAACAGGTAAGCACTTTCGCGGTTCAAATCCACTTCATCAGACCATATTAAAATCACAAGCAAACTGACAAATATTTAAAACACAGAACAACCAATCAAAACAACTGAAAAAGGGAGGGAAAACTTGTAATCGATATGTAAAACCTGGCTGTTCAAAAAAACACTTCAGGAAAAGTAATCTATCAGCAACAATAGTGCAACTTATAAATGCAGATATATATATATATATATATATATATATATATATATATATATCTATATAAAATAGTGTTGTAGATACATTCTATGCAAACCTATATGTGAATAATTATAAAAGAATATATATAAAATAAATAGTATAGTATATAAAAATATATAAAATCCATATTGTGCATATAAGCATGATTCTGCATAAATATATATCTATATGCATAAAAAAATATGCATATATATAAAAAATACATATCAAAAATGTGGTATTGGCTAGATATACTAAGCCCATCTTCTGTTCTTATCTATGTGTAATGTATATACAAGAGTGAAGGTCAATGTTTAAGTGGTCTAGCTTTCAGAAGAGGTTTCAAAGAAACCTTGCTATTTAACCCGGGGGTGGGGTCTATCAGCCTGAAATTGTAATATCCATTTCTGTTCCTTGGATTTGGTTTTATTTATAAGGTCACCACCCCTAACACTGGGTCGTATAAGTTCTAAGGCTAGGAACCTAAACTTATGTGCAGAACCTTCATTTTTGACATGCATAGCCAATGCATTTGACTCTTTAGCATTTCTAATATCCCTCAAGTGCTCTAAAATTCTCTCTTTAAATGCCCTGTTGGTTTTACCTATTTAAAAAGAAAAACATAAAATACAATAACAAAAATATACCAAATGTTTGGTAGAACAATCTGCATAGAAGTCAGTATCAATTTTAAAATTAAGACTTGGATGGAGAAAGTGACCACCTATGTGTAGGTGAGCACAAGCCATGCATTTTCTACAGGCATACGTGCCTTTTCTGTTAGATGAAACAAAGTTTGAAGAATTCAAGGGACTATAACAAAGCTATTGCTTAAGGGTTCTATAAAAGTAAAATCTGGTTTCTCACCAATAAACCCATGGAGTTCAGGTATAGTTAATAAAATGCCCCAATTAGTAGTGATAGTTTGACATACAAAATCAATATTACTAGCAAAAGTCAAAGGCGTACAAATCTTCTTGTTATTATTTATAGCTACAACATTAGAATCAGAGATGTTATCAGGCTCTAATAAAGTAGAGGGGGTGTACTATTACCGTAATAGGGTTTACATCGCTTGTTCCTTTCTGTAGAGGTGGGTGTACTATTACCATAATAGGGTTTACATCGCTTGTTCCTTTCTGTAGAGGTGGGTGTACTATTACCGTAAAAGGGTTTACATCGCTTGTTCCTTTCTGTAGAGGTGGGTATACTATTACCGTAATAGGGTTTACATCGCTTGTTCCTTTCTGTAGAGGTGGGTGTATTATTACCATAATAGGGTTTACATCGCTTGTTCCTTTCTGTAGAGGTGGGTGTATTATTACCATAATAGGGTTTACGTCTCTTGTTCCTTTCTGTAGAGGTGGGTGTATTTACCATAATAGGGTTTACATCGCTTGTTCCTTTCTGTAGAGGTGGGTGTACTATTACCGTAATAGGGTTTACATCGCTTGTTCCTTTCTGTAGAGGTGGGTGTATTATTACCATAATAGGGTTTACGTCTCTTGTTCTTTTCTGTAGAGGTGGGTGTCCTATTACCGTAATAGGGTTTACATCGCTTGTTCCTTTCTGTAGAGGTGGGTGTATTATTACCATAATAGGGTTTACGTCTCTTGTTCTTTTCTGTAGAGGTGGGTGTACTATTACCGTAATAGGGTTTACATCGCTTGTTCCTTTCTGTAGAGGTGGGTGTATTATTACCTTAATAGGGTTTATGTCTCTTGTTCTTTTCTGTAGAGGTGGGTGTATTATTACCATAATAGGGTTTACATCGCTTGTTCCTTTCTGTAGAGGTGGGTGTATTATTACCATAATAGGGTTTACATCGCTTGTTCCTTTCTGTAGAGGTGGGTGTATTATTACCATAATAGGGTTTACATCGCTTGTTCCTTTCTGTACAGGTGGGTGTATTATTACCGTAATAGGGTTTACATCGCTTGTTCCTTTCTGTAGAGGTGGGTGTATTATTACTATAATAGGGTTTACATCGCTTGTTCCTTTCTGTAGAGGGGGGTGTATTATTACCATAATAGGGTTTACATCGCTTGTTCCTTTCTGTAGAGGTGGGTGTATTATTACCGTAATAGGGTTTACATCGCTTTTTCCTTTCTGTAGAGGTGGGTGTATTATTACTATAATAGGGTTTACATCGCTTGTTCCTTTCTGTAGAGGTGGGTGTATTATTACTATAATAGGGTTTACATCGCTTGTTCCTTTCTGTAGAGGGGGGGTGTATTATTACCATAATATGGTTTACATCGCTTGTTCCTTTCTGTAGAGGGGGGTGTATTATTACCGTAATAGGGTTTACATCGCTTGTTCCTTTCTGTAGAGGTGGGTGTATTATTACCATAATAGGGTTTACATCGCTTGTTCCTTTCTGTAGAGGTGGGTGTATTATTACTATAATAGGGTTTACATCGCTTGTTCCTTTCTTTCCATGCTTCAGATATCTGTTTATCAATAACCTTACTTTTGTAACCCCTACTCATAAATTCTTCTTTTAATAAAGACAAAGCTGAAACTATCATCATTGTGTAACCACATAGTACGAAAAATTTGCCCAGTAAGTACATTAGACTTAACATGATTTGGATGCATGCTACTGTTATGTAGAATACTATTACGTTTAACACTCTTCCTATAGACGCTAGTCGAAACTGAATGTAACATATCTTTACTAATCTGCACATCTAAAAAATCAATTATCTGTAGTTGAATATTTGAAGGTAAACTGAAGAAAACTGTTAATAGTATTCAAATAGTCCAAAAATTCAACGAGGAGGTCCTCAGTAGCACACCAGAGAAGAAAAATATTGTCTACGAAACGAGTGTACCAACTAATGTGACTACTATACTTAGCATTAGAAAGAACATAGTCAGTCTCCCATTTTACTAAAGTTAGGTTGGCGTAGCTGTTGGCACATGCTGTGCCCATTGCTCCGCCTAACTTCTGTAAATATAGCTTGTCATTAAAGATGAAAACATTATTTTCTAATATAATCTCTAGTAAGGTACATAGAAGATTAATCTTAATAGTAAAACCATGCAGGGTCAGTATCTGTCTAATGTTATCAATACCCCAATTATTGGGGATAACAGTAAATAATGAAGCTATAGCTAAAGTAACAAAAAACAAGGACCTGAAATAACATTAAAATAGTTACTCAGTTGTGAAAGAAAATCCTTTGTATCTCTCAAGATAGTATCGCATTTGTTCAATACAATGTGCAAATTCTTTTCTACAAAAATTGATGAAGGTTCAGTTAACCAGCCTCTACTATATACTATAGGTCTCATTGGTATGTATTTTTGGGAGACCACATAGAATAGGGACAGTAGGATTCTCAGCTTTAAAATAGTTAAAGATTCAGAAATCAAACCAGTTATAAGAAGATCAAATGTTAAAAAATCAACTTTGTCAATAACACCTTTAAGTATTCCTGTAGTTAAAGAGGTATAGGTATGTGTGTCCTGTAACAAATCCATCATGCCTAATATATAGGTGTGTTTGTCTATCACTACAATACCTCCACCTTTATCAGCTGGTCTTATCTCAGTACTTATGTTTTTTTAACTCAATAAGGGTTTGTTTCTCAACAAAGGTTAAATTATGGAAACAGTCGAGCTGTTTCTCTGAAAATCTCTGTCTCAGTTGTCTTTCACAAACATCAATAAAAAGCTCTACAGTGGCATTAGGTGGAGGTACAAAAGTGCTTGGTTTCTTAAAAACATTTGCATGGCCACTATCTTTATTAAAAATAGTTCTAAGAGTAAGAGTCCTACCAAACAGTTTCAAATCTTGTAAAACGTCAGTTAATTCTGCATTTTGGGCTGGAACAAATGTTAGTCCTTTGTTCAAAACTATGAACAAAAACCACCTGGCTCCGTGGTAGGATGAAACAACAGTCTTTATTAGTTATAAAAAAGTACTTTCTTCTGTTTGGTTTCATCTGCTTGTTGGTTTCTACAACGTGAAAGAAGTTCTACAATTTAAAGAAGCACCTCTTCTGGACTAACTTTTGAAAAGCAACTTGCCTCTTTGAATTTGCTACCATGTGGCTGGTTTGACTCAATGTGGATGCTTTTTCAGTCACTCCATTGGAACTTTCATGGCAGTGTGCTGACAGTTTACACTTGGGGTAAGAAATAGACTTTTCTTTTCACCAGCGTTTTTGCTGGAAGAGCTTCAAGTGTACAAGTACTTTTTTCTGTTTGGTTTCACCTACCTGTTGGTTTTTACAACGTGAAAGAAGTTCTACAAAGAAGTACCTTTGCTGGACTAACTTCTTAAAAGCAACTTGCCTTTTTGAATTTGCTACCATGTGGCTATTTTGACTGTTTGACTCAATGTGGATGCTTTTTCAGTCACTCCATTGGAACTTTCATGGTAGTATGCTGACAGTTTACACCTGGGACTGTGCTTCAACTTGGCACTACTTAAGGAAAAGGTACTGAACTATTTAAATACACCAGCTTTTTATATTGTTTGGCTTTTACATGTGTACAGCTGTTTTTAAGAAAAGGTTTTTTCGTGGCCAAGTGTGCTTTGACTTGATGGATTTATACACAGTGTGTAAACACACCAGCTAGTTTTATATAAGCTTTTTGAAAATACACTTGAACTGTTTGGTACTTGTTCACCTGTACTACCAGTACAACAAGGAAGTACCAAGTTTTTAAGGTGGCTTACTGTGACGTAAAACCTTTTGGGTTACCTTGAGCAAACTTTTTTATAACTAATAAAGACTGTTGTTTCATCCTACCACGGAGCCAGGTGGTTTTTGTTCATAGTTGGTGACGTTTATTGGTGGATTTCGTTCTTTGTTCAAAACTGATAACTGTGCATTAGTTAATGAGACAGATGAAATGTTGATGACTAAACCTGTTTCAGCCTTTTGCCTGTCCGAGTTTGGTCTTCCTCGCTCTGTAGCCGCCGAATCCTTGGATTTGTGTATCAGCTCCTGGACCTGCCCCGTATAGGTAGCAGATTCTTTGATAAAAAAAAGTGTTTCAGTTGTCTGAACGGCCGGTGGAGCTCTGACAACCATTAGTGTTCTGCTGTCTTGCATTGTAGCTACTTTAGGCTTAACAGAAGGTTCATTTTGAAGATAAAAGTCCTATGTAAATCATTTGTAATGTCTAAGTTATTAAAAACATTATCATTATTTACCATTTCACTGTTAGGTGGCTTCAAGCCAGTAGTCGCAGACAGAGCATAAACCTGTTGTTACGTGTTCTCTCTTTTTGAGAACGTTCTGTGAGTAGTCTCAGAAGCCCGCCCACTTCCTGTCGAGTGTGATGTAGTTGTGCTGTTCATTGGTGTGTCCCTAGACCAAGAAAAGACTTGCCCGGTCTCAAAATCCAGTTTATCACGTTGAATCTTTCTGGCTTTAACCATAGACAGTCTTTTATCATAAGCCATTATATCTTCAAATAATTTATCAATCTTAACACCAATTATATCAGTAGAGTAGTTATTATAGATAGTGTCTTGTACTCTCTCTATTTGTTTAGCGATCTCCACCTCTTCAGGTCTGAAGAACTCTATTAATAATTTCATATATATTTCACTACATTCCAAATTAAGTAGCTGCCAACGTCTTAGGAGTTCAGGGTAGGTAGAGCCATAGGAAGGCATAGTCAATACCCTAAGCCCTCTAGGTGCAATATGCAATTCAAGTGAGGCTTCTAAATGAAAGCGCTGCCACTGCAGACGCTTATTTGTAAAGAGCATTCTCTAATGACCGATAGTCTTTGTTAAAAGCCTCAAGTGTATTGAAATCAGTTGTTACATTATTCGTATGTAAGTTAACAGTTCCATCAAGGGGAGGATTAATTTGTTGGTGCAAGATGGTATTAAATTACTGTGTATAAGAATTGTTCACTGTAGCTTGAGAATTAGTATCACAGGAAGTCGAGGCAGTCACAGGCATTCCAATACTGCCTTCAGCCATGCTTTAACAACAAGGTGAAAAACGAGTATACAATGTAGAAAGAATATATATGCCTCATTGTTGATGAAGAAACCACAAAGCAAAAAATGAAAATATAGTCCCAAAAACGAAGGTTTCAAGCAAGGCTCACAGGAATAATAAATAATCCTTAGGAAAACCTTTATTCTTTTGAGCAGGTAAGCGCTTTCGCAGTTCAAATCCACTTCATCAGACCATATTAAAATCACAGGTAAACTGACAAATATTTAAAACAAAGAACAACCAATCAAAACAACTGTAAAAGGTAGGGAAAACTTATGTAATAGATATGTAAAACCTGGCTGTTCAAAAAAGCACTTAAGGAAAAGTAATCTATCAGCACAATAATGCAACATATAAATGCAGAGCATATACATACATACATACATATATATATATTTATATATATATTTATATATATATATATATATATATATATATATATATATATATATATATATATATATATATATATATATATAAAAACAGTGTTGTAGATACATTCTATGCAGGCTATTTACATTACCAGTTCTCTGCACTGCCCTTTGGCTTATCTACTGCACCCAGGGTGCCTGGCACCAGTAATTGCATTTGGCAGACAAAGAAACATTCAAATTTATCCTTATCTGGACAATTGTCTAATTCAGGCAGAAAACAAGGACACTCTTCTACAGCATATGGCGTTTGCAAAAATACTTCTAACTTGTCTAGGGTACACCATAAATGAAATCAAATCACAACTGGTACCCTCTCAAATAATTACATTCCTGGGTGCAAGCTTGAATACAACTGCCCAGATGACTTGCCTTACACCAGAAAAACATATCCAATTGATGACTTACTTCAAACAAGTGGCCACAAAAACCCAGCTATCTGCAAGACAAATTCTGCAGGCCTTGGGGTTCATGGCTTCCTGCATTCTACTAATTCCATATGCAAGACTGCATATGAGGAAACTTCAATGGTACCTAAAAAGCTTATGGAGTTAACATTGTCACAGCCTGGAAACAGTGATTTCTATAATTCCTTGCCTGCAGCAAGAGTTCCTATGGTGGGCAGAGGCCTGTCACCAAAACAAGGGACTGTCATTCATTCCACCCCCTGCCACCCAAACCCTGACTACAGGTGCATCAGATTATGCTTGGGGAGCGCATCTGGCAGGCAGATGCATTCAGGATGAATGGAGACCAAAATCATATGCACCTGCATATCAACCAGAAAGAGATTCTAGCTGTACAGAATGCTCTGACAGCCTTCAAGGACTTTCTTCATCCAGGACAACTACTGATAAAGACGGACAACACCACAGTCATGTGGTACATAAACAAGCAGGGGGGGGGTACCCATTCCTACCCCCTTTACAGACTAGCCATGGCTTTGTGGAACACAGCCTTGACTTACCAGATGCATCTACAAGCTCAGTTCCTGCCAGGAAAGCAAAATACTCTGGAAGACGAACTAAGCAGAAATCGTATGGACCCACACGAATGGAAACTGGATCCACAAATCTTCAGCATGTTGACACGCAAATGGGGGAGCCCAAACATAGATCTTTTTGCCTCACCCCAAAACTATTAGTTGGACAAATTCTACACAAGAATCCATCACAAAAAAGCTTGGAAAGAGGATGCTCTATCCTTCAGCTGGAAAAACCTATCAGTCTATGCCTTTCCCCCTCTGCCTCTGCTCTTCAAGGTATTACTAAAAGTCAGACAGGAAAAACCAAAAACGATTCTGATTGCTCCAGACTGGCCTCGCCAACACTGGTACCCACTCCTACGTAATATGTCACACTGTCCTCCATGGTACCTGCCTCAGACACCTTATCTACTGTCTCAGCAGAACTATCAAATTCTGCACACTCAGCTCCAAACTTTGAATCTTGCAGCATGGCTAATCAACTAATTTCACCAGTTATATCTCTCAGCAAACCTGTAATGGATGTCATTTTGGAGGCTAGAAGGCCTAGTACTAGAAAATCTTATGCTGATAAATGGAAACGATTCTGTGCCTGGAACCAGGCACAAGGAATAAGCACAGCAATGCCCAATATTCCTAAAATTCTGCAATATTTAACTGAGATGCTTCACAAGGGCCTATCTTTCTCTTCCATAAAAATCCAAGCCTCTGTCATTTCAGCTCATTACAACACAGAGCCTCCCCTCTTTTCTTATCCCCTGCTAAAGCAGTATCTCAGAGGGGCCAAAAATTTAAGACCTCCCAGGAGAGCACCAACTTCTGCATGGGACCTCAATGTTGTATTGGAAAAGCTCACCCTACCTCCTTTTGAGCCAGCTGCTACTGCAGACATAACATTTCTCTTTTGGAAGACAGTTTTTCTTTTAGCAGTCACTTCAGCTAGAAGGATTTCAGAACTACAGACTCTCATGGCAGTGGAGCCTTTTATTATTTTGTACCCGGACAGGGTGGCGCTCAGAACCAATCCATCCTTTACGCCTAAAGTGGTAACTAGTGTGGCTCTTAATCAGACCATTCATCTGCCAGCTTTTTTCCCAAATACACAGAACAAGTGGGAGCAGATTCTGCATTCATTTGATGTACACAGACAACTAAGATTCTACTTAAACAGGACAAAATCTCTAAGAAAATTTGAGCAACTACTGGTGGCATTTGCTGCAGGGGCAGAGGGAAAGGCTATTTCAAAGCAGACTATTTCAAAATGGATAAGCCATTGTATTCATTTCTGCTACACGCATCATGGTAAACCTGTCCACAAGGGGATCAGATCCCATTCCACAGGGCTGCATCTACTTCTGTAGCCTTTCTCAGAGGTGTTCCTACCAGAGACATTCTAGAAGCTGCTACCTGGAGCTCAGTTCATACATTCACCAAACATTACCATTTACCTCTCTTCAATTAATCCAGAGCAGGCTTTGCTACTGCTGTCCTGCAGGGCCTTATAGCTGCTCCTAATGCTGTATAATTCCATCCTCCCAACCATAGCTTTGGGATTCTACCCAAATGTAACGACTGCAACAGTGAAACACGAAGAACATAGTACAGTTGTGTACCCTTACCATAAATGTAGATGTTCGAGTGTATTCACTGTTGCAGTCCTGGTTACCCACCCGCCAGCCCCCTACTTTTCTCTTTTTATACCTCTTCTTTCTTTTACTATGCTCAAAAGCCTTTTTGTTGTATTTGCTTTTATTTGGAGGTATATTTTTTGTGTTCTAAATTGCATGTATATGTATGTGTGCATACATATATATATATATATATATATATATATATATTTTTTTTTTTGTTTTTGTTTTTGTTTTTTGTTTTTTGCTCCCCATTTGGGGGGGCACCTGACATCTGGGGCAAGAAAAACTGATGAAAATGGCGTCGGCTGCATGTTTTATACCCCTGACGACCTGACGTCATGGAAGAAGGGACAGCAATTGACGCAGGACCCAAGACTTTGTTAATCAGGCCGACTGAGGGCAACCTGCCAGCAGATTGCCCTAATGTAATGACTGCGACGGTGAATACACTCGAACATCTACATTTATGGTAAGTGTACACAACTGTACTTTTTCTTCAGCGACCTTTACACTCAGGTCGCTGAACTATTTGTCCCACTTTACAAGGTTTCAAAGGGATCTCTTCAAGGAGTTAGGAGATGCCTTACAGGATCCTGCAGCTGCAGGAGCCTTGGACAAGGTGGCTTTTCAGCTCACGACCCTGACTTCAGTGGTTAACTCTTCCATGCGGCTAATTTCTTATGCAGCCGATGGAACGAGCAGGGCAGTAGGCACAGGGGTAGACTTACGCAGACGCTCCTGGATGCACCTTTGTCATTTTGCGGAGCCCTTCAAGTCTTCCTTTACCAGTGCCCCTTTTGACAGCTCGTCCTTGTTCGGGCCTCAGGTAAAAGAGACTCTTACCAGGCGTGAACAGGATGGTAACTCTCTCTCTGGCGTGGGAGTACGTTTTTCTGCTCCATCTAGGCCCTATCCCAAAGGCCAGAAGAGCGGACAGATGTGGTTCCAGAAATCCTAGGGAGCTTCACCTGATACACTTGGAGAATTTTCCCCCAGGGGCAGAGGGGGAAATAACAATGGAAAACGTTGACCTAGCGGCTGGGGGGGTGCGGTCCGCAGAACCAAGGCAACAAGAGATACCATCTCTGGTAGGCCCTTCCAGTGCTCCTGAAGGGAGGCCCGAATGTCTGACTCTGGAGACAGTTGGGGGGAGATATCCCTGTACCCAAAAGCCTGGCAGACAATCACAGAAGATACATGGGTACTATCCATAATATCCAGAGGTTACAGTATCCCCTTCTCAAAACTTCCCCTATCAAAAAGACACTACTCTATCCCAGATATTCCACCCAGTCTTCGGGATCAAGCAAACCTGGAGGTTCAAAGGTTGCTAAGAAAAAGACTCATCCAGGAAGTCCCCGCAGACCAAATCATTTCTGGAACTTATTCAGGATTCTTTTTAGTTCCAAAGAAAATGGGGGACTGGAGACCCATTTTTGATCTCAGCAGACTAAACAAGTCAGTCAGGAAAACAAAGTTCTGGATGGTAACACTGCAGTCCATTCTTCCCTTTCTGGGACAGGACAATTGGATGTGCTCTATCGATCTCCAGGATGCGTACTACCATATAAAAATGGACAGACTGGTCAAGGAGATATCTACACTTCCAGCTGGGAGCCAGTCACTATCAGGTCAGAGCTCTGCCCTTTGGTCTCACCACAGCCCCCAAGGTGTTCACCAAATGCATGGCAGTAGTTGCGGCTCACCTGAGGCATCAAGGATTCCGGGTGTTACCATATCTAGATGACTGGCTCCTTACTGCCACCACCGAGCATCAACTAATCAGGGCAAGGGAGTATACAATCTGCTTTTGTTCTCAACTTGGGATCACTATAAACTATGAAAAATCTGCCTTGTTGCCTTGTCAATGCATCACCTTTATAGGGGCAAATTTAGACACAGGGGCCAAGATAGCAAAACTGCCTCAAGAAAGAGTATTAACGATCCATCGCCAAGTTGTTATACTGTTCGCACAAAAGAGGATTCAAGCAAGATTCATCCTCAAGATACTGGGGTCGATGGCAGTGGCAATCACTCTGCTCCCTATGGCTCGCTTCCAACATGAGAAATCTACAGTGGCTTCTATTTGCACAATGGTCATTCCAGGATTTACCCATGTCACATCAGATTCTGATAATGGAATCCAGAAAAAGGGATCTGGAGTGGTGGCTTCACTCCCCTATGGTCAGGGCCGGTGTTAGCATTTTGGGGGCCCCCAGCAAATGTCAAGTTGGGGCCCCCTAGGCACTTCCAGTATAAGTATCATCCTGTCATTGCCACACCTCCTAAGAAACCTATTAGTTTGTGGTGCAAACTTTTAGGAGTAGTACACACAGACAGACCTTAGCTACAAGCTGTTATATTACAACAGTCCTATATACCACACTTTGTTGACCTGTCTAACTAAGGGACACTGGCATTTAGTTGCAACAATGATACATTACAACAACTATATGTACAGGTCTGGACTTAAATAAAGTGATGACTAGGCCTACTGATTCAACCCCCCCCCCCCCTGCACACCCTCCAGTCCCCTCCTCTAATCCACCACCCCCTTTTGGGCTCCCCATGCCATGCACATTACTTTTTCCTTCCTTTTCCTACATTTTGCCTTACTGTCAGCTTTTTCAATAAGCCATAACTTTCTATAAGCTCTGAAGTGCATTTAAAGGTTTTTTTACACACCATTTTCATCCAATAATGGCTTGAACAAAAATTATTTTTAAGGAAAGAAATTCACTGTTGCTGTTCAGCTTTAGTTTTCTTTGTATTCTTTCAGCATTCCTTTCCTGACCAAGACAGTGCAGTAATAACCATTTAGGAAATAACTCAATTAAGCTGGTGCCCCTAAAGCCATAGGGGTTATATATGTGCCCTGGGATGCATTTTAGAGCATTTTACTCCAATGGTGGCCTAAACAAAAATCATGAAAAAGAAAATAATTTCAGTCTTTTTTTTCTTTCAAGGAAGACATAAGTTGTGCCCAAGGCTTAATGGTCAAAGCTGACAAAATAGTAGCTCACAATAAACTAACAAGCCAGTTGTGGAAATACATAGGTCTTATCTGGGAATACTGCCTCCTTCCCTAACTCCCCCACAAAAGACAGTCACTGCCTATACATCCCTCTGGTGTTAGACTACGATGAAAGCAGAGGTTTAAATTGCCTTAGCCATATATTTCAAGTGACTGCTGATATATGTATACATAGCATGCTTCCACACCCCTAAACCTCAAAGTCAGCCCCATGTATATGTGCCTGATGTGTGATTGTGAAAATGATTTCAGTAATATATTCTAATCTGTTGCTCTTAGACAAGTATACCACCCTTACACAAGCTATAGTAACTTTCTTTTTACACCTCTGAGGCCTGTGAGAAAAGTAAACAATGACCATACTGTCCTCAGCTCAATCACAAGCTGTAATGAATTCATGTGCACACCTCTTAAGGTTTGACTATGATGAAAATTAAAGTTGTAATAACCACACAATCCCCAGATCCCAGCAGCTTTCTGTATACACACATTTGAGCAGGGCTGGTTTTAGAATGGGTATGGTTGAAACCAGAGGCTATTAGCTTTATCCTAAAAGGGTCATATCTCAGCATTGTTCAGGTTAAACAGCTCAGTCAGAAAACTGATACATTTTTTGTCCTCATTTTTCTTCAATCAGCAGTAGCTTTTGTGGGGGTCCCCACAGAGTCAAGGATGATTAATGGAGCCCCCACTATCCATTTATACAGTCTGGTACTGCCACACCAGATCAGTGACTGCTGTTTAGCAGTCGTCAAATAGCAGCAGGGGTAAGTCACTTATTTACCTCATTGAGCAGTAATGCATACCTGTCACTGTCCCTGATTTCACAGACCGTCCCTGATTTTGTTCATACATTTACTTTCTCCTTCACAAAAAGTTTGGTTTGCTGGTAAATCATTCTAGAAGCTGCTACCTGGAGCTCAGTTCATACATTCACCAAACATTACCATTTACCTCTCTTCAATTAATCCAGAGCAGGCTTTGCTACTGCTGTCCTGCAATAGCTGCTCCTAATGCTGTATAATTCCATCCTAGAACATAGTACAGTTGTGTACCCTTACCATAAATGTAGATGTTGAGTGTATTCACTGTTGCAGTCCTGATTCTGAGCCCCTACTTTTCTCTTTTATACCTCTTCTTTCTTTACTATGCTCAAAAGCCTTTTTGTTGTATTTGCTTTTATTTGGAGGTATATTTTTGTGTTCTAAATTGCATGTATATATATATATACATATATATATATAGAAAATGGCGTCGGCTGCATGTTTTACCCCTGGCACCTGGCGTCATGGAAGAAGGGACAGCAATTGGCCTTAGGACCCAAGACTTTGTTAATCAGGCCGACTGAGGGCAACCTGCCAGCAGATTGCCTAATGTAATGACTGACGGTGAATACACTCATCTACATTTATGGTAAGTGTACACAACTGTACTTTTTCTTCAGCGACCTTTACACTCAGGTCGCTGAACTATTTGTCCCACTTTACAAGGTTTCAAAGGGATCTCTTCAAGGAGTTAGGAGATGCCTTACAGGATCCTGCAGCTGCAGGAGCCTTGGACAAGGTGGCTTTTCAGCTCTAGACCCTGACTTCAGTGGTTAACTCTTCCATGCTGCTGATCTCTTATGCAGCCCTTACGCGGCTCCTGGATGCACCTTTGTCATTTTGCGGAGCCCTTCAAGTCTTCCTTTACCAGTGCCCCTTTGACAGCTCGTCCTTGTTGGCCTCAGGTAAAGAGACTCTTACCAGGCGTGAACAGGATGGTAACTCTCTCTCTGGCGTGGGAGTACGTTTTTCTGCTCCATCTAGGCCCTATCCCAAAGGCCAGAAGAGCGGACAGATGTGGTTCCAGAAATCCTAGGGAGCTTCACCTGATACACTTGGAGAATTTTCCCCAGGGGCAGGAAATAACAATGGAAGAGATACCATCTCTGGTAGGCCCTTCCAGTGCTCCTGAAGGGAGGCCGAATGTCTGACTCTGGAGACAGTTGGGGAGATATCCCTGTACCCAAAAGCCTGGCAGACAATCACAGAAGATACATGGGTACTATCCATAATATCCAGAGGTTACAGTATCCCCTTCTCAAAACTTCCCCTATCAAAAAGACACTACTCTATCCCAGATATTCCACCCAGTCTTCGGGATCAAGCAAACCTGGAGGTTCAAAGGTTGCTAAGAAAAGACTCATCAGGAAGTCCCGACCAAATCATTTCTGGAACTTATTCAGGATTCTTTTTAGTTCCAAAGAAAATGGGGGACTGGAGACCCATTTTTGATCTCAGCAGACTAAACAAGTCAGTCAGGAAAACAAAGTTCTGGATGGTAACACTGCAGTCCATTCTTCCCTTTCTGGGACAGGACAATTGGATGTGCTCTATCGATCTCAGGATGCATACTACCATATAAAATGGACAGACTGGTCAGGAGATATCTACACTTCCAGCTGGGAGCCAGTCACTATCAGGTCAGAGCTCTGCCCTTTGGTCTCACCACAGCCCCAAGGTGTTCACCAAATGCATGGCAGTAGTTGCGGCTCACCTGAGGCATCAAGGATTGGGTGTTACCATATCTAGATGACTGGCTCCTTACTGCCACCACCGAGCATCAACTAATCAGGGCAAGGGAGTATACAATCTGCTTTTGTTCTCAACTTGGGATCACTATAAACTATGAAAAATCTGCCTTGTTGCCTTGTCAATGCATCACCTTTATAGGGGCAAATTTAGACACAGGGGCCAAGATAGCAAAACTGCCTCAAGAAAGAGTATTAACGATCCATCGCCAAGTTGTTATACTGTTCGCACAAAAGAGGATTCAAGCAAGATTCATCCTCAAGATACTGGGGTCGATGGCAGTGGCAATCACTCTGCTCCCTATGGCTCGCTTCCAACATGAGAAATCTACAGTGGCTTCTATTTGCACAATGGTCATTCCAGGATTTACCCATGTCACATCAGATTCTGATAATGGAATCCAGAAAAAGGGATCTGGAGTGGTGGCTTCACTCCCCTATGGTGACAATAGGCAGGCCATTTATACCCCCAACCTGTAGCCACAGTGACCACGGACACTTCCCAGGTAGGGTTTGTGGGAATTATTTGGGACAGACTGTTCAAGGGACTTGGCAGGAACACAAGTACCACTTGCACATCAGTGACCTGGAGATGAGAGCAGTGCTCCTGGCATTGCAAGTACTTCAGAGCTTTCTCCCTATAGGGCTATAGCAATTCAAACAGACAATATGTCGGTAGTATGGTACATCAACAAACCGGGTAGAACCAGGTCTTACCCCTTGTGTCAAGAGGCTGTATGAGTTTGTCAACGGGCAATGTTTTCCCAGCGCTTTCTGGTTGCAACACACATCGCAGAGAAATCCAACGTGATAGCGGACAAGCTCAGCCGGGCCATCCTGATGCCCCATGAGTGGTACCGGAAGTAGGAAGTTGCGGACTTGATCTTTCACAAATGGGGCTAGCCATGCTGCAATCTGTTTGCTACCCCCCTCAACAATAAATGCAGCAGTTACTTTGCGCTAGTCCCACCACCGGGACAGTCACCCAGGGACGCACTTGTTCACGATTGGCTCCCGGGGCTGCTTTACGCCTTTCCCCCTGATCCCCAAGGTTCTTCAGAAAGCACAGTTGTTGGGTTGCACATTAGTCCTCATTGCCCCCTACTGATCTCGTCAGATATGGTTCCCATTCCTTTGGCCTCACTTGCAAGGGGAGCCTTGGATCCTGGACCCAGCGCCAGATCTTTTGATGCATCAGTCAGGGGCTCTCCATCCTTCCATTCAAACTCTCAAGCTCACAGCTTGGTTTTTCCACTTCCGGTCTTAGTCGGGCTTCCCGATGTTTCCCCTGCAGTTCAGCACATTTTGATTTCCTCCCATAAGCTCACTACTAGGAGACTTTGTGCTAGTAAATGGAAGAGGTTCCTTTGTTGGGCAGGCAAAAATTAGTTTGATCCTTTTACTGCACCCATTTCAAAGATTCTTGAATTTCTCGCTGAAACATTTGACCAAGGAGCTGCTGCAGCTATTATCCAAGTTCAGTTAGCTGCCATTTCAAATTTCCATATGGGAGAAATGGGTTCCAATATCATGTCCCATAGGTTATGCAAGACTTTTGTAAGAGGTATTACCCTATTAAGACCTCCGATAAGAGAACCTCTTTCTCCCTGGAATCTAAATTTAGTTTTAGACTCTTTGATTCTTCCTCCCTTCGAACCATCTGTTTCTTGTCCGCTCAAATTTCTGACTTGAAAGACTTTTTTTTTTGGCTGCAATTACCTCAGTTAGAAGGGTCTCAGAATTACAGGCCTTATCTATTCATCCCCTTTACTTGATTTTCCATAAAGATTGGGTTTCTCTCAGAACCACCCCCTTTTTCCTACCCAAGGTATGTTCTGAATACAATCTGAATCAGTCCGCAGAGCTTCCTGTGTTCTTCCCCAATCATAGCAACAAGGCAGAGTATAAGCTTCATCAATTGGATGTTCATAGACAGTTACATTTCTGTTTACATAGGACCAAGGAATTTAGAAAATCTGATCAATTGTTTATATCCTTTGTGGACAATAAAAGAGGTTGTGCGATCTCAAAGGTGGCTTTATCAAAGTGGCTTTCAGACACTATAAAACATGACTACAAGTTACGTAAACAAACACTTCCAGGAAAAATTAAAGGGCACTCAACAAGGGCCTTGTCTGGCTCTATTGCCTTTCAGGCCAGATTGCCTTTGGAGTCTATCTGTGCAGCAGCTACATGGGCTAATCCTCATTACAAAGTAGATGTGACCTCCCAGAACAGGTCATCCTTTGGTTCCACGGTCCTGAAGAGTTTTTTTCCAGTGAGCCACCCAAGAGTCAGGTGCTGGGAATGCTGTCCCAAACAGCAAGAATGAAGGCGAGATATGGAGAACATAACATAAAGAAGTTATGTACCTCACCATAATGTTTGTTGGCCTTGATCTCGCCTTACTTCTTGTGTCCCTCCCTCCTTCCACCTTCCTGGAGGATCGAGAGGAATTCCTTATTATATTGGCTATACTGGCTGGGTTTCCTTTATACCATTCCTTATGGTCAGTCTCAAGTTTACTACTATTACCTTGTGGAGGGATCACACCTTTATATGCAGCTGTCTTCAGATATGTAAAGTAGAGTATGTCTCTTATCTATCTTTTATATGGTCTAGTGTTGGGTTATCACAAACCAGATCTGGGTAACTACCGCTAGGCATGCTGGGATATGGGGCTAGCCTTGAGTCAGTAAAAGTTCTCGAGCTATAGTATACGGCCGAGTCAGAGCCGAGGATCGGCTCCGAACCCAAATAGCAAGAAGGAAGACGAGATCAAGGACAACAAACATAGAACGTTATGGTGAGTACATAACTTCTTTTTTTGTAAAACTGGAAAAGATTATGAAAAAGCAAAGTGAACTGATGTTTGCATTTGAAAGACAAGAGAAATCAAGTGCAGATTCTGCTTGAACTTTTATGTTGTCAGCATAACAAGAAGGAAATATCAAAAGATGTGCAAACTGTAAATGATTATGTTCATGCATAAAACCAAATGTCAGAAGTTTTAGAATGAAACTGAGTTGTTAAGTGTTCTACTTATAGGAAATTGCAAGGGCGGAAAAGGATGTTGAAGCCCTTTGGCAAAGTATTGTAACTGTACTGTATCCTAGCTCTGAGTATTTTAAAAGCGTTGGAAACAGATAGTGTTGTGATTCAGATACAGATGGACAGCCTAGATCATGTGAAGTAGGAATAAGTGCTTTTTTGATTTTTAAGAGCAGTTTGGCCTGTCCTAAGCAAGTGGTTATAAACATGCAAAAATGTACAGAATCCACTATAACTAGGAGTGGCGAGTTGCAGAAATTGGCCATTGGGGTGCTAGGCTGAATGCAGAAAGGAGATGGTAAAGCTTAAGCAAGTGACGTTCATCACTAGATCACGGATGGACTGATATGGGATGTCCTCCCAAGCATTAGAATGGCCAACTAACTTCCAAAGCTTTAGGGCAGCTTGTACCCCACCTCCACCCCCAGTTACTACCCTGCATGAAAAAAGCAGTGGCTTGGGCACCAAAAAAAAAAAATCAGAACCGCCACTGAAGGGTATGTTACTCTGTGGGCCTTTGAACTGCCACTGAAGAGTATGTTACTCTGTGGGCCTTTGAACTGCCACAAAGAGTATGCTACTCTGTGGGTCTTTGAACTGTAACCGAAGAGTATGTTACTCTGTGGGCCTTTGAACTGCCACAAAGTGTATGTTACTCTGTGGGTCTTTGAACTGTAACTGAAGAGTATGTTACTCTGTGGGCCTTTGAACTGCCACCGAAGAGTCTGTTACTCTGTGGGCCTTTGAGCTGCCACTGAAGAGTCTGTTACTCTGTGGGCCTTTGAACTGCCACCAAAGATTGTTACTCTGTGGGCCTTGGGTGACTGGTCGACCTACTTTTCTTTAAGCTGGGCAAGTAACTTCCCTGTTGGAGATTACTTTTCTCTCAGAAAAACTGAACATCTGGAAGGTAATTAGTTTTTGTAAAATGTTTATTTTGAACTTATGTCTGGGCATTTTAGTGATTGTCACTAAAGGTTTTACCTCAGAAATCCTTTGAAAATGCTTTTCTAAGATGGTCTTATTTTTCCTCAAGTTTTAGTGTTATTGTCTTGTAATTGTGTTGGGAGGGTGACCTAATGGTTAAGGTGTTTGTCTTACAAACTCAATGTGCAGAGTTTGAGTCTCACAAGGGATAATTGGCTAGGCTTAAAATGGCTTGCAAGGGCAGTTAGCCTAGTACTAACCTATGAACCTAAAAAAAATATTTTTGTTAAAAGTCAAAATTCCTGTCAGGATTTTATACCAACTGTCTGAAGCTCCTCTAACCATTTATCAGACTACCTTTTCAGGCATTAGTCAGTCCTGACTCCCTGTGGGGATTCCTTCATTTATTTCAAATTTTGTAAGAAATATATAGTGCTTGTCTATGACAGTGTTACGAAAAGCAGGGACTAATGTGTTTAGTGGTTGTCACTAAATAATTATATATCATAAAGCATTTTTTTCTGCGAGAAGGTAATACCAGTTCTTCTGTGCTCCATGATCCATCTCAGAGACTCCTCCTGTGTGGTTAGGACATGAACCCCTAGGTCCCAGTAATGATGTCTTTACTCCAACTTCTACCGTGCCTTAGCCACAGTTGGGTGACTCCTGTGTGCCCATTAGTTGCTCCTCAGTCCGCTCATCTCTTTCTTCTTGTCTCTGTGGTTTTGCTCCTTGGGAAGCCATTAAGGACCAAGAGGTAGGCATGTCCTCTGTAGTCGTTCAGTTGCCTTTTTGATGTAAGGGAGAATTACCCTTGCTGCCAATGACCAAGGGATGCTCATTAGCTAAGCTGCTCTGAAGAGCTTCCTTCCTGGGGAAGGGATCACCCTTTAAGCCTCTCTCTTTCTGAGTGGTCTCCCAGAAGAAATAAAAAACCTAAAACTAGATATTTTGCCTCTCCTAAAGCTAATAAGGGAGGATTTGTTGGGCTTGGCTAAGGATTTATTCAAAGCCTTATAAGTAATGAATGTTATCCTCATAGGAAGAGGAGTTTCCTCTGTCTCAGACTCTGAATCCTTACCTGAGGGATAGGAATTGAACTGAGATTGTTTCTCAAGTTCCCTCTCCACAAAAAGGAAAATCTTATTCTAAGGGAAGTTTTTATTCAGATTTTCCTCCCAAGAGGATGTCTTTTTCTAATACTGTTGCCAGAATGAGTGAATTGTTTCAGTGGGAACAGAAAAAAGTCCCAGAATCCCAACAAGGATATTACGACTTATTGCAGATAGATTTGCCTCAACCTGTAGCTGTTCCTCCTGCATTGCCAACCTTAGAGGATGCTTTTGGAAAGCCTGCATTTACCTGGCAGTTAGCCACCTCTCCTAAGAAAGACTGATAATTTGTGGAAAGTGCCCTAGTCTCACAAATTTGTATTTTCTAACCCCAGGTCAGATCATGTAGAAATTTGTATATCAAAGTAGCTTCTGCCAAAATCCTTTCTGCAGTTTGCCCTGTACTTTATGATGAACTGGGTAAAGCCTTTGATATGTTTAGAAAGAAGGCGTATTCTTCATCTACTTGTCCTCTGAATAATAAACTGCCAAGTCACATGTCTAAAGTTCTGATGGCTGCTTTTAACAGTGTGAGGTAAATAATTTATCATCATCTTGTTTAAAATGCTAAATCATCTTTGCGTTCTGTGGTGTCTTCTATTTCTCAAGTAACCATACACTCTCTGAAACTTGCTTATGCTGATGCTGTATCCAGAGCTGCTGTCATTGGGTCAGTCATGAGGACTTTTGCCTGATTACAGTCCAGTTTACCAGAGGATATCAGACTGAAAGGTAGAGCCAGAACACAATCCACATGAACTCCGACAAACAGATGTAACAAGTTTATTGGTTATTCCTGGTACCTCGGCTAACAAGTTTTCAGCCGAGGTACCAGGAAGTATCAATAAACTTGTCACATCTGTTTGTCGGAGTTCGTGTGGGTTGTGTTCTGGCTCTACCTTTCAGTCCTTTTGTTTTTTATTTCACTTGTGGTTATTTTTGTTATTTCAGAGGATATCAGACCTCAGATCCTGAATTCTCCCCTGGATAAAGATGTGTTATTTGGTTCCTCCTATGCTGAGGCCCTTTAAAGATTTGATGAAAGGGGAAAGTTGATTCAGGGAGTTACTCAGATTTTTTAACCTTTCGTTTCAGATTACAATAATTCAGGTTCCTCTTTTAAGAAGTAGAATAAGCATTTTCGACAAGACTCAGGCAAACATTTCAAACAGCGGCAGAAAGGTTAAAAAAAAAGTAAGTCCCTCCCAGAATCAGGGACAGTCTCAGAAAGCAGACTTGATGATTATATGCCCCCTCAGGTGTTTTCTCCTCCTCACCCTGGCAGTCCAGTAAAACTATCGCTGATTTCTAGGTCTTCACTTTTCTCTGTGGTGCCGAACAATTTCAGACACTTGGTTTACTGGGAATCATTCTAAAAGTCTACAACGGGAAGTGGGATTTCTTTTTTTTTTTTTTTTTTTTTTTTTTTAGATTTAAGGGATTCTTGTTTATCAGCACAGTTAATGGTGCTATCTTGTCCTAGACTAGATAGAGTTTCAGAAGGTGAGGGAACTAATTCCCCAAGTTCAAAAAGGGAAAGGATTTTATTCAGGAATCTTTCTAGTACCAAAGAAAGACAAAACATGGAGGTCCATCCTAGACCTTTTTTTTTCTAAACTTGCACACCAAAATTCCAAAATTCAAAATGCTCTCTCAGCATTCACTGTTACCCTTGTCCCTTCTCCCACTTGTCGATTGACTTTCGATTAAAAAGATGTTTTTCATCATATTTCAGTTATTTACAATCTCAGACATATTTTCCATTTTTGTGGTATATGGTTTACATTTTCAGTTTAATGAGTGGCTTTTTGGTTTATCTTCTGCCCTGCGAGTTTACAAAGTACCTGGTTCCTGTAACAACCCATTGCAGGTTACAGCACATTCATATTTTTCTGTATTTAGATGTCTGACTGATTTTTGCAGATTCCGTCTCAGACTGAAAAAGTCTCTGGCAATAGTAATGAACTTTTTACTTAGCTTGGGGTTTCAGTTGAACAAAGAGAAATCTTCTGTATTCCATCCCAAAGGATAGTGTTTGGGGGTGTTACCTGGATACAATTCTGGCGTGTCTTCCTCAGTATAGGGTGAAATCTTACAAGGAGCAATTTCTAATAGTTTCAGGCCAGATGTAAGCATCTGCTAGGGAATATCTCAGAATTTTACGTGTCATGGCCTGTGCTCTTCTCGTGATTGCTTTGGCCAGACTTCACACAAGGACAATCTTAATGGTTTGTCAAATCATTTTGAACTCAGTGCAAGCATACCCTCTCATTTCAAATATTAGTTCTGGGGTTTGTGAAATGGGAGCTAATATGGTGGGTGAATCAGTTGTTTCTCAACTCAGGTCTCCCCTTCATCTTTCTAGCACCTGCTCAATCTGTAACCATGGATGCATCAGAAGTTGTTTCCAAGGGTGTGAAAATACCAGACATCTGGAACAAGCAACATAAGTCAAAACACAAGTCTCAAAGAAGTTATAGCTCTTATAAATGCTGTCAAGTCTCTGAACCATCTTTGGACCCCAGGTCCTCTGCTAGTGATCACAGGCAGCACTGCAGTGATGTGGCACATAGATAGGGGAATCGAGGTCCTACATAAATAGGTGAATTGAGGTCCTACATAAATAGGGGAATCGAGGTCCTACATAAATAGGTGAATTGAGGTCCTACATAAATAGGGGAATCGAGGTCCTACGTAAATAGGGGAATCGAGGTCCTACATAAATAGGGGAATCGAGGTCCTACATGAATAGGGGAATCGAGGTCCTACATAAATAGGTGAATCGAGGTCCTACATGAATAGGTGAATCGAGGTCCTACATGAATAGGGGAATCGAGGTCCTACATGAATAGGGGAATCGAGGTCCTACATGATTAGGGGAATCGAGGTCCTACATAAATAGGGGAATCGAGGTCCTACCCCTTTGCAGGTTAGGTGTGGTATTCTGGGGTCTCACAACACAGTACAATCTGTTCCTCCAGGCAACCTACATTCTGTTAGAGCAAATCATTGTTGCAGACAAGCTGAGCAGGAGCAGGGCAGATCCTCATGAGTGGATGTTGCACCTGGGGGGGGGGGGGGGGGATCTTCCAGGAATTGGTCCATTTTATGGGGAGCTCATCAAGTAGTTATGTTTGCCATCCAATACAACAAACAGTTAAGCAATTATGCTCCAGGATTCCTCACACACAGGTAAGGAAGGTGAATAACTTTTCATTCCTGTGGATGGGGATGTTCCTGTACACTTTTCCTCTATTAGTCTGAAAAACAGGATTCTCCTTAAGGTACAGAAAGACAACCCAAACATAATTGTGGTGACTCCCTTTTTACCCAGGTAGCAGCAGTTTTCATGTCTTTTGACTTTGGATGAGGGCAGTTACCACATGCTTCAATTTCTACAGCTGATTGCCTGGATGATAGAATTATAATAACCATTAGCCACCCTTTTTTTCCGAGGACATGCAGCAGGCACTGAAGGAGGCATAAAAACCTGCTCCTAAAAAGTCATATGTGTATGTGTTAAGTGGAAAATATTTTCTAGTTTGTGCCTATCCAAAAAACAGGAGCCTTTTAAGGCTCAGACTCCTATGATTCTTCAATGTTTGTTTGAGTTGTTATCGTCTGGCTAATCCTTCTCTTCTTATCCAGATACTTATAAATGTTGTTAGAGTTCATAATCCTTTCTCTTGTTAATGAGCATACTTGAACCTGACCTGAGAGGTGGCATGGCATCCTTTCTGCACATTGCAGGCTTCAAGGTGTAGATGGTGTGACATCCTGTGTACACACATTGTAGGCTGACTCCTTTCTAATTGATCTGCTCCTTCATGGATCCCAGAGAACAAAACACCTTGACACTTGATAAGGAGTCTAAAGCCTTGGACAAGGTGGCAAAAAGTGTTTTCCTCTGCCATATTCGTGTTCAGAATCCACAACTGTTTCTCTCACCTGCTTTTGTTCATACTCTCTGTGGTTTATTAGTCACTGAATAGCTTTCTGCTGTTCCTAGGTGTACAGGTCAGGACCTTTTGTGCAGTTTTCACAATGGGCTGCCATGTGACCTAGTCAGGAAAGCAGGCTGAGCTTTGTTCCTGTACAGTATGGCATAGTTGAGGCTCTCCTTCATCTTGGAAAAGGACAGGTAAACCATCCTGAATGTCTCTTTTTATATAGGTGGAGGGGCTCATGTTTTCTGCATTCGTAGAGGTCTGTTTCAAAACCCTCAGAAGAAAAAGATTGTTTTTCCATGGCTTTGCATATGAGGTTGCTTAGACCTATGGTTCTTTGATTGCCTGGATCTGTTGAAGGTCCTTCCTTATACGGGAATGACGTAGCTGTTCTTCATTCGCTTAGTACAAAATCTGTATGGAGGCTGAAGTTGAACAGTGTTGTTGGGGTAGATGGCTAAATCATGCTTCATACTATTTAAGATGCATCCAGCGATATTGTCAGGACCCATCAATGCAGTATTTTTAGTTTTTGATAGCACTGTCAGGACTTGTGTGATTGCTGGAGGCAAGTCATTTGTAGGTATATCTTTTGAGACTAAGTGGAGAGAGGGGTAAAGTTTGAGCTGTGTTTATCGGCTAGTAGGTTCGCTATAGCTTCATCCTCAGTGTAGATAACGTAATTCACAATCCGCTCAGCACATTGCTGCATTATGCTTCTGAGATCATGAACATAACTAAAAAGTGATGCGGGCTCTATCATTCATTATTCTTCTTACTTCTGGTAATAATTCTCATCTTGTTATTGTAAAGCTTGTTGATATTTTGGTTCCACTGGGGGTGGGAGCTCCTCCAGCGTTCAGCTGCACAGATGCAGCTGTTTACACACTGGTTTAGCATGATGCTGTACATTTCTGCATATTCAGCTGAGTTTGGCGGGGATGTGGAGCTTGATAATATAGCACTTAGGAGTAGGTAGTTTGTCTTAGATATTTCTAAAGGTACCTTGGATGGAAGAGGACTCTGGTTTCAGTTTTATTTTGTAGGAGACAGCTTTATGGTAAGATCTAACAAGTGATGAAAATACACAAGGAATAGTGCAAGATGTCCCTGTATCTGTAAGTAGTAGTACAAGATGTCCCTGTATGTGTAAGGAATAGTGCAAAATGTCCTTGCATCTGTAAGGACAAGATGCAAGATACTCCTGTATTGTAAGTAATAGTGCAAGATGTCCCTATATCTGTAAGGACAAGATGCAAGATGTTCCTGTATCTGTAAGGGATAGTGCAAGATGTCCCTATATCTGTAAGGACAAGATGCAAGATACTCCTGTATTGTAAGTAATAGTGCAAGATGTCCCTTTATCTGTAAGGACAAGATGCAAGATATTCCTGTATCTGTAAGGACAAGATGCAAGATGTTCCTGTATCTGTAAGGGATAGTGCAAGATGTCCCTGTATCTGTAAGGGATAGTGCAAGATGTCCCTGTATCTGTAAGGACAAGATGCAAGATGTTCCTGTATCTGTAAGGGATAGTGCAAGATGTCCCTGTATCTGTAAGGGATAGTGCAAGATGTCCCTCTATCTGTAAGGACAAGATGCAAGATGTTCCTGTATCTGTAAGGGATAGTGCAAGATGTCCCTATATCTGTAAGGACAAGATGCAAGATACTCCTGTATTGTAAGTAATAGTGCAAGATGTCCCTATATCTGTAAGGACAAGATGCAAGATGTCCCTGTATCTGTAAGGGATAGTGCAAGATGTCCCTATATCTGTAAGGACAAGATGCAAGATGTTCCTGTATCTGTAAGGGATAGTGCAAGATGTCCCTATATCTGCAAGGACAAGATGCAAGATGTTCCTGTATCTGTAAGGGATAGTGCAAGATGTCCCTATATCTGTAAGGACAAGATGCAAGATGTTCCTGTATCTGTAAGGGATAGTGCAAGATGTCCCTATATCTGTAAGGACAAGATGCAAGATGTCCCTGTATCTGTAAGGGATAGTGCAAGATGTCCCTATATCTGTAAGGACAAGATGCAAGATATTCCTTTATCTGTAAGGAATAGTTGAAGATGTCCCTATATCTGTTAGGTATAGTGCAAGATGTCCCTGTATCTGTAAGGGATAGTGCAAGATGCCCCTGTATCTGTAAGGACGAGATGCAAGATGTCCCTATGTCTGTAAGGACGAGATGCAAAATGTCCCTATATCTGTAAGGAGAAGATGCAAGATATTCCTGTATCTGTAATGAATAGTTGAAGATGCCCCTATATCTGTTAGGTATAGTGCAAGATGTCCCTGTATCTGTAAGGGATAGTGCAAGATGTCCTTGTATCTGTAAGGACAAGATGCAAGATATTCCTGTATCTGTAAGGAATAGTTGAAGATGTCCCTATATCTGTTAGGTATAGTGCAAGATGTCCCTGTATCTGTAAGGGATAGTGCAAGATGTCCTTGTATCTGTAAGGACAAGATGCAAGATATTCCTGTATCTGTAAGGAATAGTTGAAGATGTCCCTATATCTGTTAGGTATAGTGCAAGATGTCCCTGTATCTGTAAGTAATAGTGCAAGATGTCCCTGTATCTGTAAGGGTGAGATGCAAGATGTCCCTGTATCTGTAAGGAATAGTGCAAGATGATGCTCCCCCAGTGAGTACTGTGACTAATTGTTCCAGGGCAGTTGTACTGATAAAGGCCAGGAACCTCTGTACTCGTACACTAAGGGTGGTGTAGATTTTCCCAGTCTATAGCTGGATAGTTTAGATCACCTAGGCAAATGGTGTGCTGTTTAATACTGAGTGATTACAGTTCTTATAGGTAGGTCCTTTGGCTTTCTTGGGTCATAGAGAGAATCCTGTGTCTTGTCTTGGGTCATAGAGGGAATCCTATGGCTTGCAAATATATGGTATTGCACCATTCTGATAGTTATTTGGGCATGAAAAAGCTGTTGTGATTCATGCTACTTTACCAGTCTCGATGCGAGTGTCATCTGGATGAAGACTGAGACACCTCCACCATTATTTTTCCTTAAACCTATAGAAGCCATTCTAGCCCTGCACAGCCAGACTACTCTGTGCCATTTTAAACCAGGTCTCAGTTACTGCTTAGAGAAATCTACGTCCTTCAGGTTGAGGGGGGATTGTAGGGAGTGGAGTTTCTTGTTTAGACTCTTAGCATTGATCAGTTAATACCTTCATAGTTTGCTTTGTTTGCTTTATCATTTTGGTATTGCCTGCAAAATGTACTATGAGGTGAATAATGCCTTCACCAGTAACCAAAAGCCTTGAGGGGACATATGCAGGCCATCTTTGGTGAGGCAGCATGGTCTGTCGATCATATCCTTCCAGGCTGACAAGTAATGGACACCCTTTGAACAGGAGGAAACTAGAAGAGCGAGTGAATGCAGGAGTGGAAAATGTCAATAGTTGGCCCACTGCAGAGAGCTGTTTTACATATTTGCATTTATGCTGTGTATATCACTCATTTTCATGTACTACTGGCTCGGTGAAATGAATATTACAGGCATCAGTGACAGTAGGGAGTAAGTTGTACAGCTGGCTCACATTTTACTCACAGGTTCTGTACACTTTGTTGAAAGATTACATAGTTAGAGAACATTGCTATAAGACTTTTTCATTATATCCCTTGTACAGGAAATTTTTAATTGATTTTAGTTGCATGGAAGCATACCCGTGTGTGTGTGTGTGAGTGAAAGTAATTAGCAGTTAATCCAAGTGTTTTGGTTCATTCACATTTCTCCGTGAGTGATGAAAACAGTTGAGAGAATATTAAGAGTTTTACTGGAATTGCCTTTAAAGGAATGTAAAGTCGGGTTTAAGTATATAGAGCACTTGCAGGCTGAAGTTTATGGGACAGAAGAACATAAATTTGGTTTTGGAGATGCTTTTAATAGAAGATCCACACTGCTTAACAGGGAGTTTATTATATGGAAGAAATTTTTCTGGAGGGAGTTGATATATCGTAAGTGCACAGAAATAGTGGTGGCAGAATCATTGGTAGATTCAATCAATTCGGCATCTCCATTGTTTTCAGACATCATATTTACAAATGTGATGAATAGAAATGGGCCTAGTACAGAACCTTGTCAGACTGTAACAGTGACTCAACATTAAAAGGATTTAACATTGTTTCATTTTACAGCATGGGTCCTGTTATTAAGGGAACCACATAACTGTCTGCTGATAGACCAGACCAATGTTTTCAAGGGGCAGTATTTTCTGATTTACTATCAAAAGCTTTAAAAAGTTTAAGAAAAAATGTGCTTGCAGATTTTCCAAACCTAAGCCAACTGTGGGCAAGTTCCTTTCAAACAGCAACATTAATTCCACGGTTCTGCGATATTTTAGGGATTGGGAGAAGCAACGGACAGTAGTTATTTAGTGATATTCAGGGTCTTTCCTTATGGAAAACAACTACAACAGATTGTTTCCAACAGTGTGGAATAAACTACTTACAATTATTAATATTGTAACTGAGTAGGCAGTGGATAGGACTGTGAATTATTTTATAGAAATTTCTGCAGTAGAAAATCCATGTGTTAGTTTCCTCTGTAATTTACTTCTGAAGTTATTTTTTAACACTTTTATTAACTTCACACATTGAAGAGTGGCTGGGTACACACCATTATAACTTCTGAAGTTATTTTTAACACCTTTATTAACTTCACACATTGAAGAGTGGCTGGGTACACATACAGTTATAGCTTCTGAAGTTATTTTTAACACTTTTATTAACTTCACACATTGAAGAATGGCTGGGTACACATACAGTTATAACGTCTGTATTTTTAACACTTGTTAACTTCACACATTGAAGAATGGCTGGGTAAACATACGGTTATAGCTTCTGAAGTTATTTTTTAACACTTATTAACTTCACACATTGAAGAGTGGCTGGGTACACACACAGTTATAACTTCTGAAGTTATTTTTAACACTTATTAACTTTACACATTGAAGAATGGCTGGGTACACGTACAGTTATAGCTTCTGAAGTTATTTTTTAACACTTTTATTAACTTCACACATTGAAGAATGACTGGGTACATGTACAGTTATAGCTTCTGAAGTTATTTTTTAATACTTTTATTAACTCCACACATTGAAGAATGGCTGGGTAAACACGCAGTTATAACTTCTGAAGTTATTTTTTAACACTTTTATTAACTTCACACATTGAAGAGTGGCTGTGTACACACACAGTTATGTCTTCTGAAGTTATGTTTTAGCACTTTTATTAACTTCACACATTGAAGAATGGCTGGGTACACATACAGTTATAGCTTCTGAAGTTATTTTTAACACTTTTATTAATTTCACACATTGAAGAATAGATGGGTACACATACAGTTATAACGTCTGAAGTTATTTTTTAACACTTTTATTAACTTCACATTGAAGAGTAGCTGGGTACACACACAGTTATAACTTCGGAAGTTATTTTAACACTTTTATTAACTTCACACATTGAAGAGTGGCTGGGTACACATACAGTTATAACTTCTGAAGTTATTTTTTTAACACTTTTATTAACTTCACACATTGAAGAGTGGTTGGGTACACATACAGTTATAGCTTCTGAAGTTATTTTTTAGCACTTTTATTAACTTCACACATTGAAGAGTGGCTGGGTACACATACAGTTATAGCTTCTGAAGTTATTTTTTAACACTTTTATTAACTTCACACATTGAAGAGTGGCTGGGTACACATACAGTTATAGCTTCTGAAGTTATTTTTAACACTTTTATTAACTTCACACATTGAAGAGTGGCTGGATACACAAACAGTTATAGCTTCTGAAGTTATTTTTAACACTTTTATTAATTTCACACATTGAAGAGTGGCTGGGTACACACACAGTTATAGCTTCTGAAGTTATTTTTAACACTTTTATTAACTTCACACATTGAAGAGTGGCTGGGTACACACACAGTTATAACTTCTGAAGTTATTTTTTAACACTTTTATTAACTTCACACATTGAAGAGTGGCTGAGTACACACACAGTTATAACTTCTGAAGTTATTTTTTAACACTTTTATTAACTTCACACATTGAAGAGTGGCTGGGTACACATACAGTTATTGCTTCTGAAGTTATTTTTTAACACTTTTATTAAGTTCACACATTGAAGAATGGCTGGGTACACATACAGTTATAGCTTCTGAAGTTATTTTTTAACACTTTTATTAAGTTCACACATTGAAGAGTGGCCGGGTACACACACAGTTATAGCTTCTGAAGTTATTTTTTAACACTTTTATTAACTTCACACATTGAAGAATGGCTGGGTACACATACAGTTATAGCTTCTGAAGTTATTTTTTTAACACTTTTATTAAGTTCACACATTGAAGAATGGCTGGGTACACATACAGTTATAGCTTCTGAAGTTCACACATTGAAGAGTGGCTGGGTACACATACAGTTATAGCTTCTGATGTTATTTTGTAACACTTTTATTAACCTTACACATTGAAGAGTGGCTGGGTACACACACAGTTATAGCTTCTGAAGTTATTTTTTAACACTTTTATTAAGTTCACACATTGAAGAGTGGCTGGGTACACACACAGTTATAGCTTCTGAAGTTATTTTTTAACACTTTTATTAACTTCACACATTGAAGAGTGGCTGGGTACACATACAGTTATAGCTTCTGAAGTTATTTTTTAACACTTTTATTAAGTTCACACATTAGAGTGGTTGGGTACACATACAGTTATAGCTTCTGAAGTTATTTTTAACAGTTTTATTAACCTTACACATTGAAGAATGGCTGGGTACACATACAGTTATAGCTTCTGAAGTTATTTTTTAACACTTTTATTAACCTTACACATTGAAGAGTGGCTGGGTACACACAGTTATAGAAAACAATATTTGAAGCTTTTCATTAATGCCATGCATTGCCATGGTAAGTTTTCCTTTTTACCAGTTCACTCCAATGTTACATAAACTGCTAAGAGTCTTCCTTCCCTTCACATTTCAGTCCTACGTATTATTCCTCATGCGTTGTTCCCACTAATTTCATTAACTGTTATTTACTCATTCACTTTTCTAAAGAGATCCCACTTCTAATTTCTATTTTTTTATCTTTTTTATGCTATTCAGTATGTAAGTTACAATTGGTTTCAGGTTTGATTTCCATTTTCTAGTAATTGCTTTTTTGCAGCTAGTAGCATTAAACTTAGCAATTCTTTGCTATGTTTAGACTATTCACATTTTGTATCCCATCACAGAAGAAACATTCTCTTAGTAAATAATTTGTTCTAAAATGCTTTCATTTGCTTGCCCATTGGCTGCATATCTTAAACATGCAGCAGCTTATTTCACTAATTACAGCTTGAAAACGTACTAAAGCTGGTGTTTCTTTGTTTACAAATGAAGTGAACGAGCTGACAAGAGAGAAGAAATTAAGAGGAGTCCATCTCCAAAACAAGTTTTCAAGAGGCGACCTAACGCAAGCTATACAAAGTAAGCTGGACATTGTTTTGAGTCTGTAAATGTCATAATGTTTGTATTCATATTTTAACTTTTAATCATTTAGCAGTAACAATTATGGACATATTAAATGTCAAAATGGTGGATTTCATTGGATGGTATTTGCACTAGTTTGATTTTGTTGTTTAGGTTTTTAATGTGTATGAAAATGTAAAAGGCAGTACTGTAGTACAAAATGTTAAATTTCATATTGAGGCTTTCTGAACAAATGAAATGTTCGGTTTGTCTCCTGGTACACAAAGAAAATAGTATTTTCTGTGTTTCGACTAGTCATTGAAGAATGTGAGCAGTTTTATACCTTCTATCCTTGTTGCAAAGGATGTTCTAGAAAATTCATTCATCACTCTATGTATCGCTCTGTTATTCTGTGTTACGAATAATACTGTTCCATGAGCCAGAACTACACTCTAGTTGTGTGCAGCTGAAAAAAGTGAAAATGGGGGTATAGCTCAATGGTACAGTATTTGATTGCAGACCTAGAGGCCCCTGGTTCAAATACAGGTGTCCCCTGCAAGGGTGGCTTTTTCCACACATAGGCCTTGTTTTCACTGGCTGTGCTTTCAAAGAAAGTTAAGCAAGTTAACAACCACACCTTAAAATGCCAATCTGCCTTCTCTCTCCACTTGACTAATTGACAGGATCTCAGATGGAGCAGTTCACACAGTACAACAATTACAGACACTGTATGGAACCAGTGTGCCACCAGCCCTGCTTATCACCACCTTCTGACTCCCTGCTCAGCTTCACCGTTCCGTGCTGAATTTTCAGCCATTCTGTGCTGTCAGTTCGTCAAATTTGATTTCTTCACTCAAGTCCAGTATATAAAGGGGTACATGACATTCCACATCTAAATTGTTTGTCTATGTCTCCTCAGAGGTGACATCTGTCTGGCATAAAGTGCGATCTCGGACCCCACCTTGATGGGACTGCTGCATACCTGCAAGTCAAGCTCCACTCAAGTAACCCATACATGCGGCCTCAACCTGGTCTGTGACATCAGTAGGACTTGTTGGTGGAACAGATTTGTGTCCTAGAGACTCCCACATCTGTGGAATAGACTCCCTCTCCACGTCAAGCAGAGTACCTCTTTACCCCATTTTAAGCGCAACCTGGATAACTGGATGGGAAACAGAAAATACATCCCTGGGATACCACCCGTGTCCCTGCTAGACAGGAGCGTTGGGTGCTGACTTGTCTAAACATAGGCTAAACTGTTGGCTAGGCTTATAAGGGCCTCAGGGCCAATAGCCTCGTAACTTCCTGTGATCCTATGTATTCCCTGAGTCGTACACAAAATCCTGAAGCTACAACAATGGACTGCGAAAACAAAAGCACATCAAGGTAAGAAAGCCTAGGTGCCCAGACTGTCTTCATCTTCAAAGCTGTCTATTGCTTTAGTTTTCTCCCAGTCAGCCTTCAGTCAGTCCGGTCACATGAGGGGCATAACATTCCCAAGATAGGTGGCTCTTCTGACTGAAATGCAGTGCATGATGTCACACTGCCACTAATTAGTCTCCATTCAAAGGGGTCAGACCTCCATGAAACTAGATGAAAGACTCTGATGTTGACCCACAGCAGAGCCTGTGTATGGCAGCTCACTGAACTTTTACCGTATCAATGATAACAGTCCCGAGAACTCTGCACCTTCTGATATGTAATTAAATGCTCTGCCTTTCGGCTGTGAGTTCTTGACTTCTCTGTCTGTCTCACAATCACTGTCTCCACCTCCCCTTGTCTCATAATCTCTCTCTCGGCCCCTCTCTTCATATTCCCTCTCTGTCTCCCCCTCCCCTTCTCTCATAATCTCTCTCTCGGCCCCTCTCTTCATATTCCCTCTCTGTCTCCACCTCCCCTTCTCTCATAATCTCTCTCTCGGCCCCTCTCTTCATATTCCCTCTCTGTCTCCCCCTCCCCTTCTCTCATAATCTCTCTCTCGGCCCCTCTCTTCATATTCCCTCTCTGTCTCCCCCTCCCCTTCTCTCATAATCTCTCTCTCGGCCCCTCTCTTCATATTCCCTCTCTGTCTCCCCCTCCCCTTCTCTCATAATCTCTCTCTCGGCCCCTCTCTGTCTCCCCCTCCCATTCCCCTCATAATGATTCACTCAGTTTCCATTACCAAACTGATCCCACTTTTCAGGTGCCTCTTTAAAATGTCTTACTTCCAAGCTACATTCTTCTTGCTTCATACTTTGAAGTAAAAAAAAAATAATAAATTTGCCCTCTCACAAATCTGCCCCAAACGAGATTAACAGGTTTTGACATTTTCCACCTTTTCCCCCAACTCCTCTGTTTCCTGCCTTATCATGGGAATTGATGTGCTGTCATGTAGTTATGCACAATAATTAAATGTCACATTAGCCATTGCAGTTACCTGTAGAAAGGCCAATGAGTAACTGACATGGAGGATGTGTAATGATAGTCTGATTCAGAAGGTCACACAACGTGGGAGCCATGCTGATGACTCCGTCATTGAGTCATTTTTCTATATACAGAAAGAGAGTTGTGTGCATAAAGCAGTGGACAAGCTTACAAACTTGTTTGGAGGTAGACAGATCTTTCTAGCATGGGTGGCAGGCAAACTGGCCAAAGGAAATTGATCCATTCCCGTTATCAATGTCTACTTTTAAATATTGCTGCCTGCTCTTAATAAGATTTGAGGAAAAGTGTTAACACAAAGGCTGTTTCACTGTCTTAGAACTGGTAACATGGATGCAGCGGTTTCAGCTTATGTAAAATAAGGCAGCTTCTTGTGCAAAAGAACTGATACTATTTAATAAAAAAAGTATTGAGTCCAGAAGCCATTTGTCTTTGAAACCTTGTGAGCTGTTTTTTTTCAAATGTATCCTTGGAGTTAGATTCCCAATTTCCTGCTCCCAAGAAGTCCAGCCATGTTTATAAGGTGGTAATTACGTTAAATACATTTAAAAAAACATACTGTACATCCAGCTTTGGTATCTGTAGATTCCAACAGTAAAACATCTGTGGCTCCTACCAATGCTTGCTTTCTACAATGTATAGACACAGTTTCTACGTAATTAGTCTGGACTACTGTTTTACTGCTTACATTTCTGTATTTTCTTATTTGTGAAATGTTTTGTAATTTCACCCAGCCTGAACCTGAATTGGTCAGTACTGATCAGTGCACTACTCTGGTAAACAAATAAATATAAATAAAATAAAAATATAAATAAATACAAAAATAAAATAAAGAATGCACTTTAAGTGATATCATCTACTATGGTTTGCTATCAAAAGACTGAATCTCAAAAAGACTGAAAATTCAAAATATTAAATGATGGAATCTGTCTCTTCTCCACTGTTGTGCGCTCTTGGAGTTGGTATATATATATATATATACATATATATATATATATATATATATATATATATATATATATATTTTTTTAGCAGGGGGTGTGAGGGTCAGGGGGGCTTGCCCCTTGCATTAAAATGTATTCAATATTGTGAATTTTCTGTCTTTTTGGGATTCAGTCTTTTGATTTTCAGTCATTTCATAGTAAACCCATCTGCTATATATTCGCAAAACAAACAGCACTAGAATTACCCAATCTAGGGATCTAAACCTCATCTATGACATGTCGTAGGGACAGGTATGTGTCTCAGAGGTTGCACCTTCTTTGGAACAGACACTCCATTCATGTGAAACAGAGCTGTTCCCTAAGCCTATTCAAATGCAGTTTGGACCAGTGGATGGGAAATCGCAAATTCACCCCTGGCTTGTTGCCTGTGGTCCTTATGGACTGGGGTAGTTTGTGTATGCCATAAGGCACAGACATATACCAAAGCCATTCTAGCTCATGGGCATTAATTTGGTAAATTGGAACATGAATGGCTAGGCTTAAAAAGGCTCTGGGGTCATTAGCCTAGTAACCTCCTATGATCCTTAGTGCCAGAGGACTATCCTTTCCCAACTGAAAGAAAAGACACAAGGCATAGATGGCAAAAACTTGAAAGAGAAAGTGCTAGACTAGTACAGCCTCAGTTCACAGGTGGCCAGTATGCCTTAAATGTGACTATGATGTCGGGTGTCATTTAATCTTGTTTGAAAAGCAGTGGGGGGGAACCAACCAAGACAAATGGTTGCTGCAGATTTTAAGGAAGGGATGTAACTGCAGTTAAGATGACCAAAGCTCTCTGGTATCCTTCCAGCCCCCATGGACCAAATACACTCATTACAGCTCCCACTAAAAGACCTGCCATTGCAGATAGCCATAGAAGGAGGGAGCCAAAAGCAGAAATAGGAACAGGGTTCTACTCCACACTCTTCTTAATTCCAAGACAAGATGGTATGTGGAGGCTCTTTTTGGACCTTTCCAAACAAGTGTCTAAAGATACTAAAATTCAAAATGCTAACCTTGCAGGACCTTCTACCTCCCCTATTCCCACAAGCTCACATAGTAATCATGGACCTAAAAAGGTCCCTGCCTAGATATATCCATAACAAAGGCATACAAAGGATTTATCATATTTGAAGCGGGGTTTCATCACTACTAGTTCACCTCCTTGTCATCTTGTTTATCTACTACACCCAGGTTGTTTATGAAGGGCCTAGTCATAGCAAAACCAAAGTTATTTATATACACCCTTATCTGGATGACTGTTTCATTCAGGTAAAAACTCCTGAAGAGATTCAGAAGACTCTACAGTTCCCTCTGATTTTGCTTCAAAATGTAAATATCTTTACTCTTTCCAAAATCTTTTCTAATGCCCAGCATTTAAGCCTTGTTCCTACAGGTGGCCCGGGGAACAGCTGAGGGCCTTCCTCCCTTCCACCCTTAAAGTGATCTTTCTGTTAAACTGCTTGAGGACAGTAATACAGCAAAGACAAATTACTGCAAATGGATTCCGGAGGGCATCAGGCTGTACATGGCCTCTTCCATTTTAATGATACACCTGGAGAGGATTCCGGAGGGCATCAGGCTGTACATGGCCTCTTCCATTTTAATGATACACCTGGAGAGGATTCCGGAGGGCATCAGGCTGTACATGGCCTCTTCCATTTTAATGATACACCTGGAGAGGATTCCGGAGGGCATCAGGCTGTACATGGCCTCTTCCATTTTAATGATACACCTGGAGAGGATTCCGGAGGGCATCAGGCTGTACATGGCCTCTTCCATTTTAATGATACACCTGGAGAGGCTACATGTGAAGGAGCTGCAGTGATACCTGATAGAGCAGATGGTACCACTATTGCCCTGCATCTAGAAAGTGCTCTAATGGTAGATCTGTCCAGTATATGTCATATAGGGGTGCCTTTCAACATGCTTACCACAGACGCTGATGCAGCCTGGTAAGCCCACTTGGGAGAGCAGAGGATACAAGGCATCTGGGACACATCCCAGAGGTGGAGACATATTAGTGTAAAAGTGAGGATGGCTAGCCATCTGGGCATTCAGGTATGTTTGACAACAGGGAGTATTGCACATTCTTACAGACAACACTACGGTGATGTGATACATCAACAAATGGGGAGGAGGCCCACTCTTACCTGTGTGATGCATCAACAAACAGGGAGGGGCCCCACTCTTACCTGTGTGTTACATCAGCAAACAGTGAGGAGTCCCACACTTACCTGTGCGTTACATCAGCAAACAGGGAGGAGCCCCACTCTTACCTGTGTGATACATCATCAAACAGGGAGGAGCCTCACTCTTCACTGTTCTACAGCTTGGCAGTGCATGCATCTGTCCCAGGAGTCAGGAATGACCTTCATGGCTTCTTATATCTCATCTGAGGAGAACTGTTAGCAGAACAGCTGAGCAGGGCATAAGTAGGCCTACATAACCGAAAGCTAAACCTGTATGTACTTCTGGATTTAATCTAATTTTAGGGTATGCTAGAGATAGACCTTTTGGTTTCTCTAGAAAACGGACAGCTCAGAACACTCTGCACCAGATACTAGTATCTGGGACCTGTGCAACAGACACCTTGTCTTTGAGGTGGGCAGGTTTGTTTCTCGCACATTCTTGTTAGTATCCTTAAGCCAAAGAATGCCACAGAAGGTAAATGAAGAAAAGCCAGATATAGTAATCATAGCCCCCTTTTGGCCCAAGCAACATTGGTTTCTCCCACTCTGCTGAGCCTATGAAAAGCAGAATCTGTATTGCTGCCCCAGCACATGGACCTGTTTGCATAAAACAGAGGTCACTCATCAAACTCTGAGAATCTGTAAGCCTTACAGTGTGAATAATCTAGTGCTCATTCCCTTTAGGCACTTGTTTTCAGGGGAATTGCCCTACAGTTTAAGGAAGGCGAGGGAATTAAATGTGGGAAAGTTATTCCTAGCTGAATGGAAAAGTTTTTCAATTTAAGTACCAAAGTAGGGGGGACCTAACTACAGCTTCTGTTCCTTTAATCCTCATGTACTTGCTAGGTGTTTACAAAACAGGATTGCCTTACATCTAAGTGAATGTACATGTTTCAACCATTTCATCTTTTTTTGCCTTGTCTCCCACCCTGTTCCGTGTTGCAGTAAAACAATTCTGTAAAGGGGTTTTACACAAGTCTCCCTCCCACAGAGGAAACTTAGTCTAACATGGCATTTTAGCTCTGGTGTGGTGAAACTCCCTGTGACACGCTTTGAATCAGCTGATTTTGCCCCACTCCCGATGTTTAACTTAGAAAATTATCCAGTCGGTTACCACTGCTAAAAGGATTTCTGAATTGTTGACTGTTTCATGCAAAGAACCAGTTTTCATCATCTACAGGGATAGACACCCTACTTTCTAATCCTGCCGTCATGTCTAAGGTGGTGAGAGTACTACCTCTAAGGGACGCTCTCCATCTCCATGTGTGCTTTCCATTACCACAGAATAAGGGGAAAGGATTCTACACTCCCTAGATGTACATAGGCAGTTGAGGTTTTACTTGGGACAAAAGAAATAACAACTGGTCATTTCAGTGCTTGTTAGCAAGCACTTCATACCCAAATATGTAGCATACTCATTTTTGTTTTCTTTTACTCTTTTAATGACAAAACTGTCTCAGGACACATTAAGCCATTTTCCACTAGGATCATTGCAGTGCCTTCTTTGGTGAGGTCGATCGCTCTTGAAAACAGGTACCTGGTCATTTTTCCACACCTTCTTTTAACACTTCAGTCTGGGCATTTTCATATAGTGTGAGGGCAGGATATGTAGTGGCCATTCTGCAGCCCACTGAGGGCCAGCCACCCTCTGGTCTATACATTTTGGGAATCTTCACAAGAGTTAGTGCTGCATCAGCGAACTGTACTATGAATGTAGTATAGTTGGGTTTGTGTTAGGGACTTGCAACTCCTATGTTTCTGTTGCTGTAACAGTTACCTCACTCCTCCCTGTCCTTTCTTTGGGCATCCCTGGGTTGGGGTGGGTACCCTAGTCATCCTTTATTTTTCCTTCCCTCTTTGTTATCCTTACCAGGCACATCTCCACGTCAGGTTTGCCTAAGATGTAGAGAAAGTAGCTTGTGGAGGCTTTCTTATTGGACTGCCTTCCTGGGATTACTTCTACCAGGGAATTCTATGTAGTGACTTCAGACAATACAAAGCTACATTACCAGGGCAAGAAAGAACCAAAGATGGTATAGGTGGACATCCCCATCCTGTTATAAAACTGACATCGTGATAAGAAGAGTGTCCACCTGGACTGGAAGGGAAAGGGTGATGAGCTTTGGAAGTCGGGCTAGCTGTCGGGTCTTCTTTGGCAAAAGTTCCAAAGACCATTACTGCAACAGTGATGATAGTAGAACATCTAGCGTTTAAGTTCCTAACACAGCTAAATTTTCATCAGCGGGCTTACAGCCAGGGCAATAGCTCCTTACCACACCAAGGAGCATCAGTCCTACAATACATTATACTAAAACTAGGCATGTAAAGGACATAATAGTGTGTGTGTGTGTGTGTGTGTGTGTGTGTGTGTGTGTGTGTGTGTGTGTGTCAAATTGCCCCCATAAAAAAGTAACTGACACATCCTCCAAAAGGGTCTCACTGAGACTGATACCTGGTGTCAAAACCATGGCCTCAAGCTAAATGCCAAAAAGTGCATAGTCATCCTCTTTGGAAATAACAAAGTACCCACAAACTACTACATAGGTGGTAGCCCCCTAAATATGGCCCAAGTAGATAGTAATCTCTGCTTTGATAATCAGATTGCCAAAGTAGTTAGAAAATCCTTCTATGTGGCCCACTTAATCACAAAAGGGTTTGCATCCAGATCAAAAGAGGTCATTGTGCCCCTCTACGCATCACTCATCAGACCCATCATAATAGAGTACAACGCCCCATTTGGGATGTATTTTACAAGACACCTGCAACAGCTGGAAAGACCACAGAAGTACCTCGCGAAGAGGATCACTGGCTTCAAACAGATACCCTATGCAGCTCGACTGAAGAAACTCCAGCTGTACTTGGTTGCATACCGCCTACTCAGAGGTGATCTCTGCCTGACATACAAGGCCACGTCCAACCCAGAATTGATGGACATGCTGCACCTAAAGAAAACCATATCCCCTTGAGCCACATGCTCTAGGGATCTAAACCTCACCACAACAATAAATAGGACATGCTGGAGGGATAGATTCCTGTCCCAGAGACTTCCCATGCTCTGGAACAAGATTCCAATCTACATTAGGCAGAGCTCCTCACTAACACTCTTCAAGAGAAACCTTGACGAGTGGATGGGAAACCGAAAGTTTACCCTGGGGATAGCTTCAGTGGCTGTGCTGGACAGAGGCACAGGGAACTAGTCTAAGGGGGCGGCGAAAGCCAACACATTCCGGCTAGGCTTATAAATGCCTTTGGGCAGATAGCCTAGTACATACTTATGAACCTAAACATGTATATTTCAGTGGACATTTGATTATCTTTATTTGACCTCAAGTTCATTCGATTGTCCTGATTTCAAGTAGTAATAAGGAGACGTCATGGAGTGCTTTCTGCTCCTGAAGATTACAGTAACTTGATGTGATGTATATGTTTCTGTTTTCTTCATGTAGCGCGTTCATTATGTTTTAAACATGCACGATAACTTGAACCCCATTGCTGGCTTGTTTGCCTTTGAATCACCTTATAATTACTTGTAGCTAGGTATTTGACTTGTTTCTGGTACCTTTTCCACTGTTGCTAATTAAAGTGTGTTTTTACATTAAGAAGACTGGAACTGCAGTTCCAGTGTCAAGAAAAATGTAGTTTGGTTTGTCTGAGTTGAGACGCAAACATGTAGTGAGAATTCCTTGTTGTAGCTAGTTGCTTGATGTATTTCTGTTGCAGCTTATTTATGGCTAAGTGTCTTTACCTTTCTCCTGCCACAGGAATTGCAATCCCAGTCTCCTTAATGTAATCTTGTCTGTCTGAGTTGAGATTTACACAGGTTTAAATGAAATTACTTGTAGCTAGTTGCTTGATTTGTTTCTGATAACTTTCACTTTTGGCTAACTTAAGTGTGTTTTACATTAAGAAGACTGTGACTGCAGTTCCAGTAGGAGTAGAAAAATAGCCTGGTCTGTCCGAGCTGGGAAACATATAGGGAGGCATAAAGCAAGAAATATTTGTTGTAGCTGTCCCCCCCTTGGCTTTCTGAAATTGGCTAAAAGTTTTATCCACCCCCCCCCCTTAGAGCCTTTTTAGGCAATGTCAAAATTTACCCACACAGCAAAAAAAAAAAAAAAAACCATTCAAGGCAACCGTAAGGTGTTGCTGTTTAGTGCTCAGAGCCTAAACAAGAAATTGCACACCCTACAAGCTCTCCTCACTCTGGAGAATGTAGACATTTGTGCTGTCAACGAGATTTGGTTTAATGGCACAGAAAGTTCTCCAGCGGTGGAAGGCTACAGTGCTTTCCTCACATTTAGACCAACAGCAGCACAGACAGGCTGAAGGTGGTGGTGTCTCAATCTACATTAGCAACAAATAGAACTCCAGTTTGGTTAAACAGGATGATGTCCTGCAGTTCATCCACATCCAAGTCTCCATAGATAAGGATGTTTTTCGTGTTTCACTGTTGCAGTCATCACATTTGGGTTATCTGCCTGCAGGTAGCCTTCAGTTGGCCTGAATACCAGAGTCTTGGGATTTCTTTTTCGGATACTATCGCTTCTTCCATGACATCAGGATATCATGGGTATAAAACATCCAGCCAACGCCATTACATCAGCTTTTCTTGCCGTGCAGTGTCCGAAGCAGAAGCAGTTCGCAAGTGCCGGTCGGCCGCCTCCTGAAATTTGTGTTTTTCGAGTTTCAGACCTGTAGTCTTCTAAAAGCTAAGTACCCCATTGGGGATCCTTTTTTTTTTTGCTCTAACCAATGTCAGAAAAAGTTAATAATTGTCTTGCCTGTGGAAAGCAAATACCTCACAAAGATTTTCATTCTTACTGCGTCATCTGTTTAGGCCCAAACCACAATGTTCCTTGCTGTCAGTTTTGTGCCTTGTTCAACGCTCGAACTATTCATCGTCAGGATATTTTTGTCCCTAAATTCTTTTGCTCTCGTTCTCCATATTCCGAAATGGCTTTGATAAGCCATCCGACTACCAATCTTCTGAAAATACGTAAGGATAAAGACAGAGACAGACCGCATAGGCCGGTACTCAGTGAGGCTCCTTCGCAGCCCCTGATACCCGCTTCTACAGATTCGCAGGCCTCTGCTGAGACCCTTTCAGAGTCCAGTATGCCGCGAGTTGCTTCTTTGACTATGGAATCTGCTGATGTCTCTACCTTGGATGGGTCTAGAGCTACTGTGCAGGCACCGGCTTCTGAGGGTGTATTCCAACCTTTCGATGTTCGTATTAAACCAACATCTTCATTTTTTACTAAAACTACCGAGTTTCTCAGGCCCAGAGTTCGCACTACGCCTAGAAAACTGACAATCAAAGCATGTGCTCAAGCTCCAATACCACGGAAACAAATGCTTAAAATGGCAGAAGACCGTATAACTTTAACTAGGGGAAGTCAGCCTTCCCCCTCTTAAGTCAAAGGATTGATTTTCCTTCTAATTCTACAGATCATGAGTCCGATGACTCTGATCTTTCTGATTACCAGGACATACCCTAATCTACCTATGAGGATTCTGATGCAGAGGATTCCATTCCCTCTGCTTCCCCACCAGAAGACTTTTCCTGTGGTGAAACCCTGCATACCTTTAGAAAGCATTTCCGCTGGAGTGCAAGGACTACCCACAGTCCAAAAAGAGACTCAGAGAATTTTTAGACTTGCCTCAGCACAGGCCTTTAGCTATACCCCCTGTTCTGGAAATTGTAGATGATGTCTTCTTGGAATCCAGCCTTACCCCTGATACTTTGCCTCCTGCAGCCCGGAAACCTGACAGGTACTACAGAGTACCTGACTCCCACAAGTTTCTCTTTAAGAATCCTACTGTGGATCCAGAGACCATTTCCCAGGGACCTAAAGGCATTAAGGCTACAATAACCAAAAGCCCTACCCCTTCGGACAGGGACTCTAGGGTTTTCGACAGATGGGGTAAGAAGATATACACCTCTGGTACTCTTTCCATCAGGGCTTTAAATTGCCAGTTTCATATGTTAAAGTATCAGCAACATATTATGGAGCTAATTAAACAGAAAATTATGTTGATTCCTGATTGTGCGGGACATAAAGATTTACAAGAGTTAATGCATTCTGCTAACCAAGTTGGAAAACATACTTTGCAATGTGGTTTTGATGCCTTAGCAGCATCTTGCAGGGCTGCTCTCACTGGGTCTGTTCTTAGAAGGGCATGCTTGGCTTGAGGAACATATCTTGCCAGACTATGTCAAAGCAAAATTACTAGATGCACCATTAAATCAAGAACGCCTGTTTGGCAATAAAGCAGAAGTCATCCTCAAAAAGATGGAGGAAAAAGCAAAATCTATGAAAACTGTTAAGTATTTCCTACAGGTGCAGCCACCTAGATTCAGTAGGCATTGGCCTTCTAAAATCTAGTCCTTTCCAGTCCCTCCCAGACCTTCTCGGTCCTAACCCAGGGGCAGCAGACCACCACGATTATAGTCTCAGGATATGCACAGATCTAAGCAATGGAGTGCTCCCACGTCCAAAACAGGGAGTAGTAAGCCACCATCCTATGGTAAAATCTCACAATGACTTATCCTTAACTCTTCCAAGTCTTGACCAAGTACAAGGAGGAAAACTTGCCCTACATGCAAAAAAACTGAGAGTACATCACCCAGGATAGATTGGTCTTGAACATTGTATCCCAGGGATACAGATTCTACTTCCACTCACTGCCAACCCCAAGCGGATGGCCAGATCTCCCGCCAAACCAGTGGGCAGAGGCCCAAAGACAAGTACTTTCTCTTTTCAGTGTCAGGGCTGTTCAACCTGTCCCAGCAGAGCATAAGGTTTTTTTACTCCAGACTATTTCTGGTACCCAGGAAAGCAAAATCTTGGCGCCCTATTCTGGATCTGTTTATTCTCAACACGTTCCTGGTGGTTCCAAGGTTCAAGATGCTTACTCTCCAATAGCTGCTTCCTATGCTAGCCAAGGACTCCTGGCTAGCCACCATAGACTTAAAAGAAGCTTATCTGCACATCCCCATAAGGGAATCTTGCAGGAAATACCTATGTTTCAGAGCAGACTCTCTGCATTAAAAGTCCTCTGCACTTCCCTTTGGCTCATCCACTGCACCCAGGGTATTCTCAAAATACCTAGCTCCAGCCATTGCATATTACAGGCAGAGAAAAATTCAAATTTACCCATACTTGGACGATTGCCTGATGCAGGCGGACAGTCAGGAATTGCTACTCCAGCACCTGGCATTTGTAAAGAGACTTCTAAATTCACTGAGGTACACTATCAATGAAAAGAGATCACATCAGGTACCCAGACAACAGATTTATATTCCTGGGAAGCTTGAACACAACTTCCCAGATGGCATTCCTCACTCCAGAAAAACAAATGTATTTGACAAACTACTTCAATCTAGTAGCCACCAAAACCCAGCTATCTGCCCTAGGGTTCATGGCCTCTTGCAGTCTACTAATTCCATATGCAAGACTGCATATGAGGAGACTTCAATGGTACTTAAAAAAAAAAAAAAAAAAAAAGAAGTCGCTGGTGTCAACATTCTTATGACCTGGAAACAATGATTCCTATCATTCCTTGCCTAAGGGCAGAGTTCCTTTGGTGGGCAGAGACCTGCTACCACAATAAAGGACTACCCTTTTACTCTACCCCCTGCCACCCGAACCCTAACAACAGACGCATCACACTATGCATGGGGGGGCTCACATGGCAGGACATGGTATTCAGGGCAAATGGAGCCCAAAGCAAATGCACCTGCATATCAATCAAATAGAAATGTTAGCTGTACAGAATGCTCTGACAGCCTTCAAGCACCTTATTCCTCCAGGGCAACTGTTGATATAGACAGACAACACCACAGTTATGTGGTACATAAACAAACGGGGGAACCCATTCCTACCCACTCTGCAGGTTAGCCATGGCTCTGTGGCACACAGCCTTGAGCAATCAAGTGCACCTGCAAGCTCAATTCCTGCCAGGCAAACTAAATTCACTGGCAAATGACTTAAGCAGAAATCTAATGGACCCGCACGAGTGGAAACTAGAACCCAAGTCATTCAAGCTACTGATCACAGGTGGGGGGCACCAGAGGTGGATCTCTTTGCTTCAGAACTTTAAATTGAGCAAATGTTGCACCAGAACTCCCCACAGCCAAGCATGGAAAGTGGATGCTTTGTTCTTTACATGGGAAAACCTCTCAATCTATGCCTTTCCCCCTCTGCCCCTCCTCTTGAAGGTTCTACTAATGATCAAACAGGACAAGCCAAGGACAATCCTGATTGCACCAGACTGGCCATGCCAGCACTGGTACACACCTTTGCGCAGTTTGACAGTACTGCCACCTTGGCACCTACCCCAGTCCCCCTTCCTGCTGTCCTAGCAGGAGGGCCAGATTTTGCATCCTCAGCTACAAACCCTGAACCTAGCAGCCTGGTTCATCCCCTGAATCTTCAGTAAACAGGTGCTGAATGCCATCCTGGAGGCAAAAAAGGCCTAGTACTACCAAATCCTATTCAGAAAAGTGGAAAAGATACTGTTCTTGGAGCCAGTCTCAAGGAATGGGCACAGCTGTGCCCAGCTTACCTCATATGCTAGATTACTTAACAGAAATGTTCCACAAAGGCCTATCATTCTCTTCAATTAAGATTCATGCTTCTGCCATGTCAGCTCATTATAATACTGAGCCACCCCTCTCATCTCATCCTCTGGTCCAGCAGTTCCTGAGAGGAGACACAAATTTAAGATCCCCAGGAGGGCTCCCACTCCAGCCTGGGACCATTACTTTGTACTGGAAAAACTCACGCTTCCACCCTTTGATCCTGATGCTTCAGCAGAGTTAAAATTCCTCTCCTGGGAAACAGCTTTACTTCTAGTCATCACTTCAGCAAGAAGAGTGTCTGAATTGCTGGCCCTTATGGCCTTGGAACCCTTCATTATCTTCCATGCTGACAGGGGTTCCCTCAGGACTAACCCATCATTTATGCCAAAGGTGGTATCTAGTGTGGCTTTAAACCAATCCATTCATTTGCCAACAGAAGAGCTCTCTGACTCAACTAAACAAGAAACTAAGAGGTTTAATAAAGTCCAACTAGGCCAGTTATGAGGTCAGGATATCATTCTAGACTAAAGACAATCACAAAGTCTTCTTCAACTATGAAAGAAACTTAAAGGTAATACTTAGCAATGTGCAGAACTTGTGATGAATGCGCAACCTTCACTGACCAGGCTAATGTAGCAAATATGTTGGCTGATAAATTCAGCTCTAACTTCACCCACACTACCCCCTGTGACATCCCTTCTAGGAAACAGTGAGCAGGTCCAGGTGACACTTCCTAAGGCCAAACCTTTTCACTGGACTCGGACAGTATCCTCTGTTGCCTCCTAAATTTATTAAAACAAGACCTAGCAGGAACACTTGAGGCACTGCTCAACTACAGCCTCAAAACAGGTTACATGTTAGGTGTATGGAGGGCCACAGTGGTCATCCCTCTTCATAAGAGTGGACCATAGACCAGCCCTGGGAACTACAGACCCATCAGTCTGACAAGTGTGGTATGCAAAGCCATTGAGCTGAGCAAATTATCATGGAAATGTTCAACAAGGATATTAGCAACCTACACTCACCAGACCTATCCTTGTTTGGCTTAAAAGGAAGGTATTGTCTACTAAACCCAGTAGACTTCTTTGAGAGGGTTACCAAGGCTATGGAGGAGTGTAAAATGGTGCATACTGCCTACCTTGGCCTGGCCAAGGCACTCAGTAGAATACCTCACTTGCGTATTGTTGATATTGTTGACAAATTCTCACAACTAGGCATAAATCCCTATATATAAATCACTAGATTTATGACTGGCTCAGAGGTATGACCCACAAAGTCAGGATTAGTGAGACCAACTCCACCAAGAGACTGGTCACCAATAGAATATCCCAGAGCTCTATCTTAGGCCCACTACTGTTTGGCATCTACTTCTTGGAAGTAAAACCTAATGTCAAAGGCCTCCGGTTCATCAAGTTCAAAGATGACTGTAAATTGGGAGCTATGATAGCCCCCCCCCCCACAACAGCAACATCCTACAAGAGGGTCTAACACAAAGAAATGATTGTTGCCAAAGCCACAAGTTAAAACTCAATGCAAAGAAATGCATTATAGTGCCCTTTGGGAAATCATCTAACCAAGTTAATTACTCCTTCAATAAAACACCCCTAAGAGTTGACCCGATAGTTAGAAATCTTGGAACATAGGTAGACAGTAATCTCTCCTTTGACCAACATGTAGCCAAGGTAGTAAGAAAATCATTGTGTCACCCAACTCATAAGCAAGGGAGGGTATGGCATCCAGATCCAAGGAAGTTGTATCATCGCTCAACTCTGCTTTTATCAGACGCATCATTTTTTAACACCTTTATTGAATTATCACTTAAGACATAGGCAAACATATACTTATAACCATGTTAACATGTTCAAATTTACACAACTATCATCAATCCAACATTACATAAATTCATAAATTCTTGCCTTCCCTTAAACCTCACTCCTCAGCATTATTCTGAATACATTGTTCCCACAATTTCCATGTGTTTCTTTGTAATTTGCTCCTGCCCTTTCCTAAAGATCCCACTTCCATTTTTTTATCTCTGTTACAATAATCATTATTTCAAATACAGTTGCTTTAGACTTTGATTTCCATGCTTTTTTGGTAGCTACCAAAATTAAACATAAGAAGGCCTTACTTATGCCTAGGCCAGTGATGATGAACCAATGACACGCGTGTTAAAGGTGACACACCAGCGTTCACCAGCACCTGAGTTACCAAAGAAACTGAATGAACAAAAGTATAAGAAATATGTGACCCTCCAGTTATCTATTAAAGCACAGCAACTAAAAAAGTAATTAAATCATGTTAATCAAATCAAATGCAATGTGTTACATATTTTTTTCAGTTCAATTCAAAATTACTATTAAAAGTAGGGTAATTTTTTTTGGTGCACTATTTTAAGCCCAGTTATCAGTACACATATTGTTTTCTCTATTGTAAGTCACTGATTTTTCTTTTACGTTTATAATACATAGAAGCACATATGATTGGACTGTTTTTTTTAAGTAAATGATTATGTAAAGAATTTTCTCTTTTGTCTGTGTGTGTGTGTGTGGGGGGGGGGGGGGGACACGCCAGCAGAGTCAAGATAGGCATATTCCAAATTGTTGACAAGCCAAGCCCAAAAGGTTCACCATCACTGGCCTAGGCAATCCAGATCCTGTATCCCAGCTCAAAAATAATTTCCTTAGTTAACACACATTTTTATTTTATATTTCTGACAGAGTACTGTCTAGGGAATTTTAAAGCCTATCAACTCATTACACTTCCAGAAAATATGTTCCCAGTCACCTCTGTCTTCCCCATCACACCTCCCACATTTGCTCTCTACCTGAGGAAAAATTCTTTGGAGTCATCTTGGGGTAAACAAAAAAATACCTATGCAAACACTTCTAGGCAAAAATCCTGAACCGTCTAGACTTGGTTGCATATTTGGGAGCCGTACATCTGTCCTCCCATTGTTTCCTTGGGAATTGCTTATCCAGTTTCTCTCTACCCAATCTTTTCCAACCTCCTCTGATTCCTGTAGTTATTGTGCAGTATTTTACATGCCCTACCAATTATCCCTTTTTAACAACAGTTTCTGTCTACAATTCAACTAAAAACACTACTGGAGCAGGTATTTCACTTAGGATTCATCTAACCCTTTCTCTTTGCCTGTACTCTATCAATCCCTGATAGGGAAGGCAGTCTCTAGCCTGCAGTCCAAATGACTTCTTGGCCTGTTCCCACTTTACCTTTCTTTCTCTAGTTACTTACTCCCAATACCTTGGTTTCTTTGCCAATTTTCTCCAGAAAATTCCAGCCCTCTCTTGGCTATATTACGTACCCGTAATTGCAGAGATCCCTATTGGCAGAATCTTCTTTCTCCATTCTTGTGTTGGCTTATTTCTTAGAATACTTTCTACTAGTTTATAAATATAATATTCTGTATGGCTAATGTTATTCTCCTTAAGGAGCTTCATCCAAAATCCCACTCTCTCCTTATTTCTTGAATTGCCTTCCCTGCTTCATCATCATCCATTTCTTCTTTGAATACTAGCTTTTTGTTTATGTTATGTATATTAGCCTTAACTGTATAAGTCTTAAAATATCCCTTCAAATCATGAAATCCTAAACCACCTTGTTCTGTTGGAAGTATCAACTTATCCCAATTAGTCCGTGCACTCTCCCCATCCCAGATAAAATCCATCAGTTCTTTATTAATTACTGTCAACAACTTCTTCTGTAGTTGATAAAAATATGCCTGACCCGTATATAAAGTAAAGGGATTAAAGGCATTTTCACTACTTGTATCTTGCTATACATAAAAGACCTTGCAGTTTCTCAGTTTTTGTATTATCTTTTGTTTCATCTCTTCCCACCTATCCTTAGCTGCTGTAACATAATCCCTTTTAACCCTTTCTCGTAAGTACTTCATTTTTTCATGTCCCCATAAATATGGGTATTGCTGAACAATTTGTGTCTTCTTCTTCTTCTCTTTCAGCTGTTTCCATTAGGGGTCGCCACAGTGGATCATCTGTTTCCATTTCTTCCTGTCCTCTGCATATTGCTCAGTCACACTAACCGCCTGCATGTCCTGTCTCATCACATCCATAAACCTTATCTTAGGCCTTCCTCTTTTCTTCTTACCTGGCAGCTCCATCCTTAGCATCCTTTTCCCAATATACCCATCATCCCTCCTCAGCACATGTCCAAACCAATGCAGTCTCGCCTCTCTGACTTCGTCTCCAAATCATCCAACCTGAGCTGACCCTCTAATATACCGATTCCTAATCCTGTCCATCCTTGTCACACCCAGTGCAAATCTTAACATCTTTAACTCTGCCACTTCCATCTCTGACTCCTGCCTTTTTGTCACTGCCACCGTCTCCAGCCCATACAACATAGCTGGTCTCACTACCCTCTTGTAGACCTTCCCTTTCACTCTTACTGGTACCAGTCTGTTACAAATCATTCCTGACACTCTTCTCCACCCATTCCACCCTGCCTGTACTCTCTTCTTCACTTCTATTCCATACTCACCATTACTCTGAACTGTTGATCCCAAGTACTTAAAACTCATCCACCTTCGCCACCTCTACTCCCTGCATCCTCACCATTCCTCTATCCTCCCTCTCATTCACACACATATATTCGGTCTTAGTCCTGCTGACCTTCATTCCTCTCCTCTCTAGAGCATATCTCCACCTCTCCAGGGTCTCCTCAGCCTGATCCCTAGTCTCACTACAGATCACAATGTCATCTGCAAACATCATAGTCCATGTGGGATCCTGTCTGATCTCGTCTGTCAACCTGTCCATCACCATTGCAAATAAGAAAGGGCTCAGAGCTGATCCTTGATGTAATCCCACCTCCACCTTAAACGGATCTGTCACTCCCACTGCAGACTTCACCACTGTCACACTACCCTCGTACATATCCTTTACCACTCTCACATACTTCTCTGCCACTCTTGACTTCCTCATACAATACCACAACTCCTCTCTAGGCACCCTATCATATGCTTTCTCAAAGTCCACAAAGACACAATGCAACTCCTTCTGACCTTCCCTATATTTCTCCATCAACAGTCTCAGAGCAAACATTGCATCTGTAGTGCTCTTTCCCAGCATGAAACCATACTGCTTCGTGTATGGGTACATAATTTACAGTTATAGCCTTTGTTTTGTCTTCATTAATTGTATATCCCAGAAAGACTTGAAACTGTCTCAGAAAGTTCCACAACACTGAGTTGTCCAATTCTGGTATTATAAGATACATAGCATATTGACAGAGGCATTCAGTATATCATCACTATATAAATCAAATTTGTGGGTCACATTTGGGTTGCATGGCTATGCTTATAAGGGCCCTAGTGGTCATTAGCCTAGCATACACCTATGAACCTATATGTTCTCAGAGTATCATGAGTTGGAAGAGTTTAAAAATTCCCATGCAGAGTACTCTGTCAAGAATACAGGACAAGCAAATGAGTTAACTAAGGAAATGATTTTTTAAGCTGGAATACAGGGTCTGAATTGCCTAGATGTTGTACAGCATTGTTGAGTTTAATTCTGGTGGCTGTCAAGAAGACAATTACTAGAAAATGGAAATCAGTCTAAACAACCATACTTGAAGTAATGAGTATTGTAACCGAGGTAAAAGAACAGGAAGTGGAATCTTTAGACAAGGGTAGGAGTAAATTACATAGAAAACAACAGAAATAGTGGGAACATTGCATGCAGAAAAATATTTTGAAGGAGGAATAAGATTTAAGCGAAGCCAGGAATTGAACAATTTATGTAGCTGTTGGTTTGAAAATATTGTAAGGAAAAATATATGTAATGTATAATGATTGTAAATGTGAACTTTTTGTAAATGTGAACTTGTTAATATGGTTTGATTACTTTAAAAATGCATGCTTGCTTATGTCACAAGTGATAATTCAGTAAAGGTGTTTAAAAAAATAACAGTCTCTATGAACTCATGCATATTATCCAGATACTCCCTTATTTTCTCCTCAGCACTCTGCATTTGTGCCTCTTCCTGTTCTGTGACGTCACCCTTATTCTGTAATACTTGAACTTTTCTCAGCCCCTCTAAATTCTTGTTGCTTCTTAACCATATCTCTTATTTCTACCCTGTTTTTAAACTGGACTTTCATGTTATTTCACTCACTAAATATAACTTCTAAAGACATTTCTATTTTCCATAATAACTCTTGAATAATTTCTCCTACCCATTCCTTAAATACAGGTATTTGGGCAAGCACCAGTGTCTGATTTGTACTTCATTACCCTGCATTTTTACGTTAGTTGTAATTGGCACATGATCTGAAATAGTTACTGGATGTATATTGAAGCTTTAAAGTAAATGCAAATGTTCCTGTAAAATGAAATTTTTGTCTGGTCTAACCCACTTATTGTGCCTTAGGGAATAATATGTAACTTATCTCCAAGTTCTTTCTTCTGAATTCTAGTCTTCCATAAATTTCTTCAGATGTATACTCTCTTTTTGTCATTTTTCCCTTCTAGGTCCCCAGATACATCATCACTATTGCAGATCAAGTTCCAGTCCCCAGAACAAGTACAAGTACATCCTACAAAAAAGCCTCACTGAGACTAACGACTGGTGTTGAAATCATGGCCTTGAGCTTACTGCCAAAAAATGCATCGTTATTCCCTTTGGAAAAAACTCAGTTCCCACTAATTACCACATAGATGGGAGCCCACTGAACACTGAAGGTGTTGTAAGAGACCTGGGGACACAGGTTGACAGAAACCTCTCCTTCGACCACCACATTGCCACTGCTGTCAGAAAGTCCTTCTATGTGGCACATCTTCGTTACCAAGGGTTTTTCATCCAGGAAGAAAGAGGTCATCATCCTCTCTACTCCTCCCTCATTAGACCAGTCATCGAATACAATGCCCCATTTAGCATGTACCTCACTAGATACCTGCAATAGCTGGAGAGGCCACAAAAGTTTCTCACAAAGAGGATCCTAGGCTTTAAAGACATGTCCTACATGGACAGACTCAAACTCCAGCTTTTCTCTGTCTCGTGTAGTCTACTAAGAGGCAATCTCTCCTTGACTTACAAAGCCATGTCTGACCCAACCCTGTTTGAAATGCTACTTCTAAAGACATCCCAGTCCGTTTGTACCACATGCTCCAAAGACCTCAACCTCATTACCACTATCAACAGAACATGCTGGAGGGACAGGTTTATAACCAAGAGACTGCCCATGCTCTGGAAAAGAATCCCCATATACATCAAGCAGAGCACCTCACTGGCCCTTTCAAGAGAAATCTTGACGAGTGGATGGGAAATAGAAAATACACCCCGGGGATCACGCCAGTGACTCTTCTTGATAGAGGCACTGGTAACTAACGTCAGATGGCACAATGCCAGGGATATCTATGTGCTACGCTTGTAGAGGCTCCATGGCCATTAGCCTAGTAGACGCTTATGAACCTATAAGTTATATTCCCATCTGAAAACTAATTATTTCTCCCGAAGTTTTCTTAATCTCCATAATAGCAGTTTGTGGAATACAAATACATGCCAGCATAATTTTCCTCCCTTGCCATTAGCCCTTTATTACCACAAATCTACCATTGCTATCTTTTTTGTCTTCTGTCACTATTAGAGCTCGTTTAACAGTTAGTGTAAGTACTCTCGTTTTCCTTTGTCCATGATATTCTGCCGAATATCCCTCTTGAAATCCTGTCTTTATCAAATTCTCATGCTCATTTCTTTCCAAGCTTGTCTCCTTGCTAATGTATGTGTGTGTGTATATATAATAGCATTGCTATTTGCATTCTACATTTCTTAATATAATTCAGTATTATTCACTTTTTTGTCTATACCTGTGAGGTCATTCACATTTCAAAATAATATGCTTTAGTGTACCATTATGATAAGAAGTTGTTATTTCTACCATTATACGTGGCAGTTTTTTTAAACATCTGTTTCCAGCTTTTATGTTGCATGCACCCACTGATGTTTGGCAGGTTGATCTTTTGTACACTTGTTTTTATCTCTCTCTGAACCAGTCACATTTTGCAAGACTTTTTGTTTTAATGAAAACCCTAAAAAAACACACCTCTAGAACATCCACAGAACCTACTATTTTTTTTTTATTTATTTTTGTTTACCGGAATAGTCCGACTGGATATATGTCCGTTTTCAGCGGAGGCCCGGAGAGAAAAGCTCCAAAAGACAATATTACAAAGATTACACATTGTTTGTTACATAGAAAATATAAGATATAGAGTTATATACAATGTTTTAGTTTTGTTCCTAAAGGGACTTACAGTTTTCATGTTTAGACAGATTAAGGCAAAAACTTGTCAGTCTGGTACAGTACATAGTTGAGTTAAAATATTGTTCAGATATGATTTCCTTTTATAGCTTAATCAGGGTTGGTACTAACTTAAAGCAAACACAAAAAAAACTATGTTCATCTTCAAATAATGCAATTCAACCCTCATGATAGGAATTATTGTCCTAAATTGACAGCTGCACACAGGCAGTATCTAAATTAATGTTAAGGTATCCATGCTAAGACGCATGTTACAGCCTGTGCTTCTACTTACACTAATTGCTGTCTGTTCTTGTTTTATATTCATTCCCCTCCCAGACATGTAAAAACAACTTGTGTATGTTTTCAGAAAACATTTAACTTTTAGCCTTGAGAAAAGGTGCATTGCTATCTTTAAATAAAACTAAATTATACAGTGTTCTAGTAAATGCATTAAAGTGTTTGGTTACCAGAAAAGCTGCTATATCTTATTCACTTCCAATAATGTCAAGCTTTATTTTTTTACTGAACTGCTTGCCTTTGTTTACTGACAAACATAAAATGAAAAGGTACAATGTCCAGACCTCTCAATTTATTGCCTTCACTGTCAGCTTGTTTCCATGGAAATATAAGATCAAAATGTACAGCTGCTCTCAGCACCAGAATTCTCAACTGGCACTGAACATTTATTTGCTTAAAGAAAACTATTCATTACATTGTGGTCCCTCATTTTTCTAAAATCCACTTACATTCACAAGAAAAAATGTCATTAGATTGAGCCATGGACATTAATTCAGACATTCACCCATGCAAAAGTAAAAGAAACCATTTTGTTTCTACATATTATCCATGCACTTTTACACACCACCCTGACCCCAGCAGCCCAAGATTACAACCTATTGACTTTTTTTGCCCATCCTTTCTTCTCTGTTTACATTGTAATGCCTACATTTCTCAAAACTAAAAAAGAAAAACAGCACGTTATCTTTATCACATATAACAAAAACTAAAAATACTTTACTATATGACATGCATTTTATATCATAAATGTTTATACAAATAGTTTTAAGAACTAAAATTGTTTTACTTGCAGTTACTTTTCCATTCTCCTTCTCCCACTTTTTTTTCCTTTTAGTGTCCTTCCAAACATTAATGACATGAAGTGGACATATGCCTGTCAGTTCCCCAACAAGTTTAACAAAGTCAACAAAAATCCAGCGTTTCTCAGTAACTTTTTCTTGTAAAGTTATATTTCACAAGCTTTGTAGCCTCACATGTATTCACTAATTTCAGTCTTGTTGGTCTTCTTCCTGTACATCTCCATCTCCCCAGTGTTTCTCAGTAACTTTTTCTTGTAAAGTTATATTTCACAAGCTTTGTAGCCTCACACGTATTCACTAATTTCAATGTTGTTGGTCTTCTTCCTGTACATCTCCATCTCCCAATGCCAGACTCCAGGTCAAATCCAAGGTGCTCCCAATACCTCTAGTTAATTCCTGTACTTTTTTTCTGACTCAAGAATTTTCCTTTGTAACATTGAAAAATGTTTCAAAAGTAAAATCTCTCATGAGCCTTGCCATCAGAAGAATGCAATGCAGAGTCTCATTCTGTTTGATGGCTTGCCCCTTGTTGGACAAACGTTTGTATTTCCCCCTTAGCCCATTCTGCATCATAGTCCATGTGGGATCCTGTCTGATCTCGTCTGTCAACCTGTCCATCACCATTGCAAATAAGAAAGGGCTCAGAGCTGATCCTTGATGTAATCCCACCACCACCTTAAACGGATCTGTCACTCCCACTGCATTAAAAAACATCTTTTATCTGTCAGTAAAAATGTTCTGAAGACAGCTGGATACATCAGCTTGAATCTCACACCTGCATCTTGACATTCCCTGATTGTTGGGTTAATTTTGCTAGTCTTCTGCCAGGTATACAGTGAATAATAATTTTCCACAAACACTCTACTGTCTTTAATTTTTAATACTTTGCCCTTCTGCCACATTTTTGTCAGGATTAACTCTTTCTGCTGGTATGACTGCATGTTTACTAATACAGGTCTTGGGTGCTTTCTCATGGCCAGGTTTGAAGCATACAATCAATGTGTCTTGTTTTATTAACAAATCCTGCTGTGGAACACCAGTCCTCTCACTTATTTGTACTTTCATAAAAATTAGTACAGTTCCTGCCAGTTTCTCTGGAGCAGCAGAAAATATTTTTTTCTGCGTGCTCTGTCCTCTCACTCTGCCATTTTTGAAACCTCACTTCTTGCGCAGTCTCATACTCAGCCAGCCTTTACTTCATTACAACCTCTGATTTTTTGCAGTTCTATCAGTTACTCTGAATGGATGTCAAGAGCTTCTTCCATTATTCCAGCCTTTTGTTATTTGAGTTGATATACTCCTTCAATATTAAATTTATTTTAATCAACTCTGAGCACATTTGACTTGTTTTCCCTCTAAATTAGTGGAACTCATCTATTGTACCAAAGCAGGGGCTTGAGATCCTTTTTGATGAACATCTACTGGATTCTTCATAGACAAGTGTTCCCACTTCACTTTTTTCTGGTTGATTTTCTTTAGGTTCCCTATATTTTTCTTTACTGGCATCCATTTAGTGTGTACTTACTAGTCAATAACTGAATGTATCACTGGGTCTTGTTTGACAGTTTCTGTTTTCACACTGGGACAGCGAAAGTTAAGTTGTTGATCAGTGTGTAGCCATTTTGGAAGTCGGGGACTTTACTCTAGTATTAAGGTGCATGCTTTAGCTATCTTTGCCGTCCCCCCTATCTATTCACACTCTTACCTAAAACTTTTCTTTAATAAGATCATTCATCTTAACCGCCCCTCCCCCCAAGAAACACTGTCCATACTTGGGATTTAAACTGTCTTAGAAAAGCTTACATTGCCACCTTTTGAGCCAACAGCTTCTGCACCCCTAATGATACTGACTTGGTAAACCTCCGTGCTGATAGCCATCACTTCAGCCAGATGGATCTCAAAGCTACAAGCCCTATGTACAAAACACCCTTCACCCTGTTCCATAGTGACTGGGTAACCCTTAGAACTAATCTTTTCTTTATTCCCAAAGTTTTGTCAGATCTTTCCTCAAATCATTTGTCAATGTTCTTCCCTAACCCACAGAATCAAGCAAATCAAGTCTTGCATTCCCTGAATGTACAATGACAGGTCGAGTATTATCTGGACAGGGCAAAGCTCCCTTACAGAGCAGACCAACTACTGGTGACCTTTGCAGAATGAAAAGAAGGCAGACCTCTAAGTGGATTGCCCTACTGCATTAACTTATGTTATGTCCATCATGGCAACCTAGTGCCACCCCATGCCTGGGCCTGCACCAGACGCAGTGCCGCCACCACTTCCATTCTTAAAGGTGTCCCTACACATGATGTTCCAGAAGATGTGACACAGATATTTGTTCACACCTTCACTAAACATTACTATTGAGGCACTGCCTCCGGGGCTAGGACAGGGTTTGCTACTGGCTTCCTACAAAACTTGCTTTCACAAGAGCCAACAGACAGCCTGTCCCCAAATAGTAGCTTTGGGAGTCCGCCAAAGGATCAGTACTGCAACATTGACTACGAAGAACATATTACAGTTGCGTCACACTTAACATAATCGTAGATGTTGAAGTAGATCAGTATTGCAGTACACATTCCCACCATATCTGTCAAACTGAAAACGTCAAAAATATGGACCAAGGCCTGTGAAAAGTAGGTACAACTGGCCAAAAACCTGGATGCTAATTAACATAAAATATGCATGCATAATTATGTAACCCCACTGATGCACGCCAATGGAATTGCGGGATATCAACATTTTAACAAAAGTAAAGCATCATACCTCTCAAATGTCCAGATTTCTGCAGACTGACCATATTTTTGCCTCATATTTTTGGTCTTTTCCTCATAAAATTGTGTTTTTCTAGCAAATCATTGGCAAACTCCTTGACGATTCAAGTCATAATATGGCAGACATTTGAGCTTCCCCAGGCTACATATCCTTGAGAAAGTTTATGCTAATTCAAAATCTGTTATTCTATCAACTTTCTAAGTTTGTAAGAGCAATATTTAAAAATTCTCTCTCTTTTTAGGCCTTTGTCCTCCCATTATTTATGGCTTTGTCTAGATTCTTGCTGTAAGAGGTTAACATGTATGGATCAAGGTGGGAGCAACAGTGAAAAAGAATAATGGCGACTGCTTCTCGCTGTTGGGGGCCACTCGAGTGTTTCAGCTGTAAGAATGTAAATCATTCAGAAAAACTTGGGTGACCTTGTCTGGCCAGTCTAGAGCAGACAAACTCAGCAGCACTTCACCTATCCAAACATTAAGCTGTAAGTAATGGTGGCCCTGTAGTAAGATCATTACCTAACTTAAATACCAAACTGCCCTTCAGGAGGAGATAGTCTGTGTGAAAGCAAGAACTGACGCTTAGTATTCAAAGCATCAGTGTCCTATGATTCATAATAAATTTCTACCAGAGGTTTTAAAAAAACATAACCTCATCCTTGAAAATCAGCAAATAAAGAAAAAAGGCATTCCTCGACAGACATTCACATGAACGACACAGAGCAAATGTCCATACCTCTCAACTGTACAGATTTTCACAGAATGACCAGACATTTGCCTCATATTGTTGGTCCGTTTTTCATCAAATTGTGGTTTTCTGGCAAAGTATTGGAAAGTCATTGAAAATTAAAGTCAGTAAATAATGACAGACATTTGAGTTTCAGACTTCATATTCTTCAGAAAATTCATGCTAATGCAAAACCTGCAATGCTGTCAACTTTCTAACTTTGTAAGAGAGCAATATTTAAAAATTGTCCCCATTTTCGGCCTTTGTTCCCCAGTCATTTATGGCTTTGTCCAGATATCTTGCTGAAAGAGGCTGAGAGGTATGCCAGTGTCCCACATGAAAAGCACCACCCTGTGAATCAACATTTTTTTTACAAAAATGAAAAATTAAAATCAATCATTAAAACTGCTAAAGCAAAAAAAAAATATTCAGATAATCCAGTGCATTTGAAAATGTCAGACTTTCTGAGCATGTAATACATGTTAGGAGTAGTGTCCACTTCTGTCATAGCATTTAAAACAAAACAAAAGATTTGTAAGCAAGAGAAAGATTTAAGACTGTATGAATATCAACGTTGGCGTCTCTTTCTTGATAAAACTAGCTGTGACTTTCCTTACCTCCAAGGCATCCAGCAACAAAGTCCAGTACCATCCCTTTGATAAGGGCCCAGTGACAGTGTAGTATATTGATGTCCGAATGGTGTCTTAGCCAAATCGAATACTGCAGAAATGTAATTCCTCTTGATCCTACAATAAATAAATTAAATTAGCAATTCAGTTTTATCACATACGTGTTGAACTGTTCCATAACAAGTAATAAATGTTTGGAATCCCATCAAGCATGTACCATTACCCTGTAGTCCTAATGTCCCGCAGTCTCACACTGGAAGCCATTTAGGGTGAACAAATGTTCTGCAACAATGATACCCACACCCCCACCTGCGATTGTCATAGCAACTAGCAAACAAGAAAAAATAAAATACAATAAAGAAGCAAATTAAGGGTTGTCCTTCTGCTGTGAGCAGTGTGTGCTTTTTTTAGCTACAGACATATAGGATGGACTCTCGCTGCAGTCTGGTATTATTTATATATATATATATATATATATATATATATATATATATATATATATACATATATATATATCTATCTATATATATATATATATATATATATATATATATATATCTATATATATATCTATATATATATATATATATATATATATATATATATATATATATATATATATATATATATATATATATATATATATATATATATATATATATATCTATATATATATATATATATATATATATCTATATATATATATATATATATATATATATATATATACGGCTTTGGAGAGAATGTTCCTGCGTGCAAAGAAACCAACCAACAGTAACAGGCAACTTGTCTGGTAGCCTTCCATTAGTTATGTGGTATCTAAGTCATTGGTGATGTCAGCGTTAACTTAAAAAATTAAAATAAAACAAAAAACGAAATCTGGATTTAAAGGGCCAGTCGGAAATTCGTGGCACACTATTATTATTGCCCCTCTAAATGGGAAATGCCGAGGAATTCAGTATGGTTGAAAAGTATGATTCCCACCCACCTACTCTTCTGTCTGCTGCCTTCTCCTGACCTCCCCTGCATGACAGGGAGAGGGAGGGGAGAAAAGCATTTCAGATGGGTAGTTCTTACCCACCAACATCTCATGCTTTTACTTCTAACATATAAGTGATACCTTCCCATATTCCTGTCAGCAAAGTATTGACATCTGGAAGGGTCATGCTGTCCTGAACCATCAGACTGCTGTTTTCTGTCTAGGAAGACCTGAAGATGGCACTGACAGATGCCCTGCTTATAGCCTGACATACAGATGTCTGTCAGCAATCCAGATGTCTGTCATCTTGGAGTGATGAAAAGACTCTGAAATTGGCTGGCTGTAGGCTTCTGCATGGCTGGAAGACCCAAGGATCAATACTGAAGCATTGACCTCCTCAAGCACCTCCAGTTATAAGTGCAACACAGCTGTACTGACATCATCCTTCCAGAGGCTGCCAAATATGAAGCTTGGAAACACCCACATTGTGCTTTTGTAGATCCCATGAAGCTGTAAGCCTTCTTTAAGCCCCAAGTAGAATGAAGAAGGATCCTGGCCAGGCATACTAGAAGTGTATTCTTTCATAATCTCTCCAGCATAGGATTCCAGTGCCTTAGTATTTAATCAGTTTGCCACCTGATAGGAAGACTAAAGCTGTTGACAGGATGAATGAGATGCTATTTTTTTCTTGCTGGTGCTTATATTCTTCAATTTTTGTGTGACACCTGTCTTGGTTGCAGTTCTTCCTAGTGAATCATGAGCTGGAAGAGATTTCCGATCTCCCTGTGTCTGGTCTCAAGTAATACTTTACAGCTTCTCCACACTGCGCTACATTGTCACCTTGCTGTAGTTTTGACTTTGCTAACACTATGATTAGGACTATAGGTTTGCAGTCTTAGATATGATTGCATGGTTGAAACTTTACTCCTTTAACCCTAGATACATTATTCCAGGAGAGGGGGGGCTTTTTATTCAGCTGTCACAGGACGTGGTGAATGACCTCAGAAGTAACAGGCCTTTGTGGTGGCAGAGGACCTTTACAAACCCCCTCACCCTCTTTCCCTTCCTTCCTTGTCGGCCTATGACACCAACCATCAAGAAAAACAAGTCCCTTCCAGATTGAGAAGACCTTTAAGACTTAAATGCCCAGCCTTCATGAGTAATGCCAGGTTAAGTTACCCAGCAGGATAATTCTACTAACCTAGCAGTCATAGTCCTATTTGTCATCTAGAGGTCCCAGTGGTTAGTTTTCTGAGCTTGCCCTGACTTGGACATTGCAAAAGAACTTTGGGTTTTTTTGCATTCCCATTAATAATGGTGTCTTAGAGCTCTTAGACTGTCCCATAGAAAGTGCTTCTCTCAAAGACAAAGATATTTTTTGTGTTATTTTTGTCTCTGTGCATGCCAAACATCAAGTCTTCCTTAATGGACAGCATCCATTTGTTCCTGTGGTCCAAGCATACAGACTAAGCCATTGTCACAGAGCTGGTGAGACAGGCTTAAACTACCACTCAGAAGCATTCTAGAGGCTACCCCTTTGAACCAGGTGTTTTGTTTCTACGTTTCCTTAGTACTGATAGGAATCCAACTCCCTGTTGAAGTGTTGGCACTCGAAATGCCAAGTGCCAACAAGCACCCCCCCACCTCCAAAAAGTGAGAACACAGGAGAAAAGCAGGTCTCAAAAACTGATCTTCTCCTTTACGTTTCTTTGGGGGGAGGGGGCCTCACTACTCCACACCCTTCAAACTTGTATATACCCACTCCGTGATTGCTGTATCTTGGAGAAAAATGAATATTCTGAGAAATGGAATCTCAGACTTAGTATATACAAGTCTGATATTCAGCCATTCAGTCTGTTTCTTTCTGCACTCACTGTAGGAGGTCCTGATATTTCATATGGTTACCTGGGAATTCACTAAGCATATTCTTAGTTCTGATGTGAATTCACTGACCACATCCAATATGTTAAGTTTTACGTGGTGAAGCTAATGACCAGAGTGCCATTGGATGCCAAAAAAATAATAGTTAAAAAAGAATAATACATTTAAAAAAAGTCTGGTGATTGCTTTCATGCTTTCCAGAATGTCTTAACACGGATATAGATACTTTTTGTCATATGAACTGGTTTTATACAGGAGGTTCCTTTGATGTACAGTTTCAAAACAAAGTGCTACCGTCTGGTCTTTTACACCTGGAGTGCTTGGCCATTAGCTAGCAATGTGATGAAGCCCTTGTAAAAGGAACTCCATGTGATCTCCTACCAGGATAACCAATTTTTTTCGGTGCCTTAGAGTGTGGCTGTTGTCTCTGCCTGATCTCCTCTCACAGAATTGCCTTCACTGACATGACTCTACATTCTGTCCCATTTTTGTCATTCCTGCCTATGAAGAAGACCCTGAATGTCATGGCCTTTGACATCCTAGCACAGGAGAGGGAGGTCCCATCTCAGATTCTTCCTTGCATTTAGGGCCTTATGGCTAGTTAAGTCTTTTCAGTACCTTTACCATGGCAGCTGAGATAGGGGATTGGCGTTTTGAAGCATAAGAGTTGCTTTAAGTGTAACAGAGATAAATAGGGCTTAAGATCCACAGTTCACTAGCAGCATGCTTTTTTTATAGTTGTGTTGGAGGAGCTGTTGTCTGAATGTAAATCAACAGGTACAGCCAGCTCCTTGGACATGGGGAGATAAAGCCTTCACTTTGATCCAGGTTACCCAAGTATGATTAGCAGCAGCTCAGGCACCTGCTGGTGTGGTGTAGTGAGGAGAGAATTTATTAGTCTACTTGCCTTACTTTTTGGGGGGTACTCGTGGGCACACTCCATGATAGAATCCAGGTAGAGACTGGATCTCACTCAGTGTGGAGGTGTTTCTCTGTAAAGGGGGGCAGAGCCAACTGATTATGAACATGGAGATGTGGCATGCATGTCAAAGGCTTATTGCACACCAATGCCATTGATGCTAATGAGCATGTATGGGCAGCTGGAGCTTGAGACAGGCCCAAACTGTAATCCTTGAGAGGGGCTATAGAGGCTGTTACCCTTTTTGGAACAAGACCCAAGTTTCTGTTCTGCCTGTTTCTAGTTCTAAAGCAGATGGAAACTTCTAACATCTACTGGGCAACAATTCACTGACTTATGTCAAGCTCCAGGTGATGCTGTCTTGGAAGGGGGGAATGGCCCTGTTTCCATGGTATGCTTTGAAGATAGCTGGACATGTTGGTTTCATTTTGGTACATCTCTGTCCAGTGTCTACAGAGCAGGTTCCTTCATTTTCCTGTGAGTTATTGCTCAGTGCTACTGTTTGAACTTTCCTGTGTACCCAGAGGATTCCCTAAGGTATTGGCTGAAGCCTTGTAGGAAAATTTCCATGTATTTTTTTTTTTAGTAATTGGCTTATGGTGGTCTCATCAGAGTTAGTTCTTGTTAGTGTCCCTGAAGTGGGTGTTGCTGTGGTTGCTATCCCCCTGGGTTACCATAAACTGGAAAATGTCCTGTCTGAGCCCCCTGTCATAAGATTACCTTTATTACCTTTATCTACATATAGTTGGACACACTCTTGTGCTAGTCCTTCCTGCCCATATAGAGAGTGGACCAATGAAGACATGAATTTTATGACAGGTGAAAATACACATATGGACCCTCTTGCTTCTCCCAACTTTAGTATTTCAATTTTTTTGGTTCTGTTAGCACACCTGATCAATATGGGTGTTGCAGCAGACAGCTGGTTGCAAGTAGCTGTAGAACCAACACATGCTTACAGGTCTTCTGGGTTCACACCCCATTTGTCACACTTGTTAGATATATATTTAGACATTTGTAACAGTGCATATATACTATTGTTTATTAGAATATGTATGTAGTTCAGTTTAACCGTGCATGTACACTTTTGTGTGCTAGAATATATGTAGAAAAATATAGTCAGATGCATGTACATTTTTGTTTGCTAGCATATATACATTGAAGTGTTAAACTGCTCTTAGCCAAAGGCATTTAACTGTGTATGTAATACAAAAAATTTTTGTGTTTGGTACAACTTTAAGGAAAAATGCTGATGAGGATAACTCTTTAAGATTGGAGATCCAAGTGCAAAAAATAAACAACTCCCTACCAGATTGGAGATAAGGACGACTCCCTGCATTGCCAATAATTCACCTTAAAACAAAACACAAAGTAGTTTATCAACAGAGTGCTTGACATCAGACAAATTCCAGAAGTATTAACATTAACAGACTGTTCTCATGGACAAGATCCAAATGGCCCAAGAAAAAAAGTGTATAAGGACAGTAAAATTAAATGGTGATCTGATTTTTGTTAGATCTGACATATGTACTGGAGGGCTGTTAATCTATACTGGTCATAAAAAAAAAAAAAAAAAAAAACATTAAAGCAGTACAGTATTGTAAGTGTCGTCTGTTGTATAGACAAGTTATTTTATAGTAACTGTGCAAAAAAGTTAATATACTGTGCTGAAAAGGTTAATAGTCTACAAGGTTCATTGCGTCAGACTTTGGTTTCAGCAAGGCACCAGCAAGCACAAGTGAAAAACAGCAGTACAGACATCTGCATTTAATTTTTCAGAACTGTTGAGTGGCAAAACATGCCTGCCAGCCTTTGTGCAGACCTTCCATTTTTACAGGAACACCTGTAGCAGATTCATATTACAGATAGCTCAATCACAGTTTGAGAACCTCACCTTAGAACCTTCACCGTTCAGAGCGGCTCCATATATGCCATTTGGAACTATAAATGTTCATCTTTGCCTTAAAGACAGTAGAAGTAAAGCTGCATTCACCTAATCTAATCTGGTCCAACAGCTAGTTTGTCTTGTCCTGTTTTCAGAAAAACACTGTCCATCTGACAATGAACCATACATGTAGGCATCACTCTCAGAAGTTCATATCCCAGAGGAAGAGAGTGCACTGGGGAACTCACTGAAATGATCATTCAGTCCTCTGCTGGAGTTTTGAATTGTGAAGCCTTAGATCTTCTGTAGAAGAGGGATTCACTCCCAGACTTGACTAGTTCAGCACTGACGAGAACATCGTGTCCGACTTCCTGCTTATTGCAGCTGGGAGAGGGGAGATCATGGTTGGATGCTTTTTCAGATTCTTATTTATACCCACCATTTCTGCAGATTCCAAACCTCATCCCAAAGTTCAGAAAAAAGGCCAAAGTGGATTTTGTCATTGTTGTGGTAGCCACGAAGGGTATGGTTTCAGGCTCCTTTGTTGTTGTTCAAGCCAGTGAGGTTCATCAGTAGTTGAGACAACATTTGGCTCCACCACAGAGTCTGGCTTCTGTTTTAGACCTGCTGATCTCGCTAGACATACTAAGTGGACTGTCAGAAGTGAGTGAGTACCAGAAAGCATTCCATCTGCAAGATGGAGAGGGTCATATTTTTGGGAATTGGTACTGCGTACTTCTGCATTCACTCAGCTTGCATATCATGTTGATCAGCTTTAGGCAACTGTATGACATAAGATTCAGTTATTCTAGGGTCATGTTACATTAGTTATTCCTGTATGTTATAGGCTGACAATAGCTAGGCAAAGCATTCCTTAAATTAAATGAGTTTTGCATCTCCAACCATCTTTCAATCACTTCTGTCATCTGTGGGATGTGAACATGACGTTCATGTCTTGGAATATGATTTTGTCTAGTGGATATCACCTTTGCTCACATGACTGAATAAACTGCAGACCCTTGTGTATAGGGAGCCAGGTCTTTCTCAAGGGCTCTGTTTGGCCTGTCACATGATTCCTCCTGAAAGGGTTCATGAATTGTGCCTGAAGTAGTCCATTAATCTTTCTGTTTTCTTTGACAAGGCTAAACTAATGCCAGAGAACCTTTCTCACCATGGGTGAATGCCTGTAGTGTAAGTTTTAATGGAATTAGCTTGCACGAGTTTAGCAGTCCAGACATCTGTCAGTTCCCCTTTAACCACTTCCAGATGGATTGCCATATACATTATATTTTTATCATAAGTTAACTTCCCTGTCTCTTGCAAAATGCTGTGATCAAAGGCATGACTTCCTTTAGTGCTTGCTTCAGTAATGTGTCCATTGTGGACATATCTGAAGGCAAGACCTCCTCCAGTGCTTGTTTCAGCAATGGGTCCATTGCAGACATCTCTGTTTTTAACTCTTAGGCCTCAATTCACGTTTAGCATACATTATCATCTGAACGTTGACTCTAAGAGTTGTGCCTGCTTTGGTTCCTCAGTATTTCAGGACTCAACCTTATGAAACTTTGGCCTGATGGCTGCCTTGGTCTCCCATCCACCACTCACTGCTTGGTGTTCAAAAAGTCATTTACGCACCAAAATGGATTGCCTAGGTTTTCAAAGATGGCTGCAGACTGATCACCAGCTTAACTTCAGCTCTGCTAGTGTGAAAAAAGAAACCTGAAACACAAGGGCCAGGAATTTTGTCACTTTTAGTAAATTCATTTAGTGGCTAATAAGTGTACTACCTGGATGCCAACAAAGAAGAAACTGGAAGAGCCTAAAAGAAAAAAGTTTAGAAAAAATGAGAGAGAACTGACTAGGAAGAATCCTGCAGTTCAGCAAAAAAAGCAGTTCAAGCTCCAGCTTTGGTGCAGATCATGGCTTCCAGTAGTCTAGAGGAAAATATAAGTCAAATGTGTTCAGAACTGATTAAAATAACGAAACACTGAAGGAGTATATCAACTCCTATAACAAAGAAATGGAAAAAATGGAAGAAGCTTTAAACAGATATTCAAATGAGCTGATAAAATTACAAAAATCAGAGGTTGAAAGGAAGTATGAGACTGCTCAAGAAGAGATATTTCAAAAACTGGTGGAATTAGAGGACTGAGCATATGAGGAAAATCTGAGATTTTCTGTTGTAACAGAGAAACTAAAAGGAATAGGCTATATTTATTTTCGTGAAGGCACAAATAAGCAACCTGACTATTATTCCACAGTAGGAACTGTTATTTGAAAAAGGGCATGCAGTGTGTAGGCACCATATATGTCCCTGAGAAAGCAGCCAAGACCTGAACCTACCAGCAGAAAGAGTTGATCCTGACAAAACTATAGCAAAAGAGTAAAGTATTAAAAGTTGGAGAAAGTAGAATGTTTGTGGAAAATGATTACTCACTGTAGGCAGAAAAGAAACAAATTTATTCCAGTAATCTGGGAATGTTGAGAAGCAGGTATGAGATTCAAGCTGTTGTATCCAGCTGTCTTTAGAATATTTTTCCTGGAGGATCAAATTCATTTTTTTTACACAGAACAGGCTAAGGAGGAAATACAAAAAGTGAGCAATCAAGCAGAAGGGGACTTTGCTTCTCATTCTTCTGATAATAAAGCACACTGAGAGACGTTGCCATTCAAACCTTTTCCACTACTCAAAGGAAAATGCTTGAGATACAGAGACAAACACAGGAACTGACTAGATGAATTGGGAGCATCGGTATTACCCAATCGAACGTTTAGGTTAGCAAATACCTAAACATCGGCCTGGTAATATCGAAAAATTAAAACAGCGAATGGACGATTTAACGTAGGGAATGGATTCCCTCAGCCACAAAAAAAAAATTAAACCAAAATAAAGTGGGAGGGGGCTTCATCCCCCACACCCCCAATGTGGGGGCTGTGCCCCCCACACACCCCCTAACTAAATATACCAACTCCGAAATCGCTCTACAGTGGGGAAAGAGGCAAAATCCACATAACGGCCAGGGAAATCCTGTGTTAAATCGGTTGTTCGCGTTTTTTTGCTTTCACTATTACCAGATTGACGTTTAGGTATTCGCTAACCTAAACATTTGATCAGGTAATAGGAACCCAAATTGAGAGTACTTCAGAACTGAACTGGAATCTGGAGTAGGAAGAAGACCAGCAGCATGGGAATTAGTGAATAAATGTGAGACTGCAAAGAATCAGTCACATTTGTGAAATACAGTTGTATAAGAAAAAGTGGAAAGAGTGGACTTGTGGGGAACTGAAAAGCATTTGCCTCACTTTATTGGCATTAATGTTTGGAAGGACACTGAAGGAAGGGGAAGAAAAATGAAGAAGGTAGCGATAAGTTAAACAATTTGTTTTTTTAACAGTATTTCTATGAAACCTATCGCAATATAAATTTTGTGTTTTATAGTAAGCTATTGTTAGTTGATCTTGTATGTGATAGAGTTACTTTAGTAAACCAATACATTTTTCTCTCCTTTTTCTTCTGTTTCTTTCCTTTTTGGTATTATATACATTACAGTGCAAAAAGAGAAGAAAAGCTAGACAAAAGAATGTTTAAGTTAATAGGCTGTAATCTTGGGTTGGTGAGTTGTGGGTGATGGGGTGTAAAAGTACACAGATCATAGTACATGTATACTTGACATGTTTTCTCGGGTCTGTATTAAATCAGCAAAAACCAACTTCAATGAACAGCATTTCATCAGAAGTGCCTTTCATCGAATTTTGCTCTTGTGGGGGGTCTGCACCCCCCACACCCCCTGCTAATTATATATACCAACTCCGAGATTGCACTACAGTGAGGAAAGGGCAAACTTTACAATCTTCACAGTACCATTATCTCAATATGAACAGTTTGATGAATGGCATGTTTGATGGATGTCCACCAAAAATGCCATTCACTGAGCTGAATTTTCAGTGATCTAATATAGACCCGTTTTGTCTTACATTTGCATAGGTAAAAGTCTGGATTAAGACCCTTGGCTTAATGTATGAAAACTTTTAAGTGGAAACAAGTAAATATGAGAACTTTGAATATAATGAAACGTTTTCCTTTAGCAGTAAATGTTTTAGCTTGTGCTTTAGGCTGCAGCAGAGGACTACATTTTTTCTCTTAGTTTCCCATGGTGACAAGCTGGTAATGGGGCAGTAAAAGCCAGAATACTGGTTTCTTCAAGGTTAAAAGGTAGAATTTTCTGAAAGCATGCACGTTTTCACATCTGAGAGAGGAATAAAGATAAAAGAACAGACATCAATTAGTGTAGGTAGAAGCAAAGGTAATAAATGTGTGTTAGCATAGATATTCAATTTCAGGTTAATTAAGGCCTATATTGGCAGCTGCCTGTTTGGGACATATGTTCTTAGTAGAAGGGTTATATGTTTATATTAAGTTAACAGGATATGGGGTGCTTTGGGGGTGTTTTTTTTCTGTGAGGGTTTTATTAAAACAAAATGTTGTGTAAAATGTGACATAGGCTCCAATGTTGAAGAAAAAATTGTGTAAAGGATTAATCTGTCAAATATGTGAGTGCATGTATCACAAAAGCTGGAAATAGACATATATAAGCTGCCATATACAGTAGATGGGAATAATGACTTCTTACCATGATGGCGACACTTTCCATAAAATTTTGGAATATGAAAGGTCTCTCAGGTGTAGACAAAAATGAGAGAATGTTTAATTATATTAAGAAATGTATAGTGCAAATAGCAATGCTACATGAGACACATTTGGAAAGAACTGAGCATGTGAATTTGATAAAGGAAAGATTTCAAGATGGATATTCAGCAGAATATCAGGACAAAGAAAAAGGAATACTTACGTTAATTGCTAGGGGAGTGACAGAAAAGGAAAAAAAATCTAATGGCAGATTTATGGTGGTAGGGGGCTACTGGCAAAGGATGAGGATTATGCTGGCATGTAATTATGTTCCACGTAAAACTGCTGTTGTGGAGCCTCCAGAAATGTGGGAGAAATCAGCTTTTCAGCAGGGAATACAAGTATACTGCGGTGGTGGTGCTGCGGTAGTGTTGTCTCCTCACAGTTAGACGTTGCCCATTCGATTCTCAGTTAGAGCGTCTTCTGGGTGGCGACATGCGTGAATGGGCGTTCCTTCGTTGAAGGTTGTGCGTTAGGCCCGGCAAGCCAGCACGTAAAAAATCTACTGCCAATCATTAGCGGACCGGAGTTCCGCTGTGGCGACCCCTAACCGGGAAAAGCCGAAAGACACAAACAAAGGTGGGAATTGGAAGTGATTTGCAACAATGATATATCTGGGGAGCTTGAAGGGAAAATGTAACAAAACAGGGTAGATTTCTTCAGAAATGTATGAAAATATTTAACATTAAAGACATGGATTCAGCAGTAGAAACTCTGAGAAAATATTATTCCCCAAGTTACAGTAACTGGACTAGACAGCAGTTTATATTCCACAGGAACATGTGCATTTAATTGAGAACTCTGACATACACCCAAATAACTATTTCAGATCTTGTGCCAATAATTACTAAGATAAAAATGCCGGAAAATGAAACACAGGTGCTTCCCTGCCTATCTGTAAAAAGAGAAGAATTAGTGGAAATTATCCAGGAGTAATTAGCAAAGATAAAGTACTCCAGAAGTTATACCTAAGTTTGTGGGATAAAATGACAGTGGAGTTTAAAAATAGGGTAGAAATGAAAGAAAGTAAGATCTGGTTAAGAAGCAACTGGAATTATTTAGAGGGGCTGACTGACAAAGGTTGAAGTATTACAGGATAAGGAGAATCTCTCGGAACAAGAAGAGACACAATTAAGGCAGTACCTGGATAATATGTATGAATTTAGAAAGATTGCTCTTTAGCAGCAGTTTTTTATAACATCTCCAGAGCACAAATGGAAATATTTATGGAAACCTTAAATATGCCAGGGTTAGAGGTAGATGAGGCTCAGTAATTAACAGTTAAGATAGGGGGAGATGGGATAAAAATGATGATATATAACTAATTTGCAGGAAAGGCTCCAGGAATAAATGGTATTACAGTGGAAGTTTGAAAGCTAGGAGAGAAGAAAGTGATAAAGATGTGGAAGGTTTTGTTTAACAGTATTTTAAAAGGAGGGGAAACGTCTAGATCCTGGAAAAATGCTGTGGTGTCTGTAATATCTAAAGACAGTAAAGACAAATCAGATCCAGCTTCGTTTAGGCCCATTTCAATTTTAAACCATGATTGTAAAGTGTTTGTCTGTAATGGCTAAAAAAATGGCAAAGGTGATACCAAAATTGGTAGATATGAATCAGTGTTGTGTTGTGGAGGGGAGGCCAAACGTTTGACAATATTAATAGAACAGTAATTATCTAGAGGGAAGTAGAATTTAAAAAAAATACAGCTGTTGTTGTTTGGTCTTGATTCCGAGAAAACATTCACCAGAGTAATCTGGGATTTAATGAGTAGGGCAGTGGAAGCATTTGCTTTTCCTGCTACAATAATAAGGTTAATTAGAAAGTGATTGGAGTCAAAAATCAAAGTGGGAGGGTTCCTCTCTGATCAGTTGTCTCAACAGAGGAACAAGGTAGGGGTGTCCTCTTTTCCCTTTTGTTGTTTAAGTTCTATTGAGAAACATTAGCAAAGAAAATAATGGATTCAAGAATTCAAGGGTATGATTGCTAAGGTATACAAGAAAAGTTGGATTTATTTGCTATTGTTTTGTACTTGATGGAACGTGAGAAGGATAGCTCAGTGCTGTGGAACATTCTGAGATAGTTTTGTTTTTCTTTCAGGATATAAAATTAATGAAGATAAATCAAATGATGTAGCTATAAACTATGTACTCACACATGAATTTGTTCAGCAGTACCCATATTTATACAGACATGGTAAAATTAGGTTTTTAAGAGTATGGATTTAAAAGGATTCTGTCATAGCAGCTAAGGATATGTGGGAAGAGACCAAACAAAAATAGAAAAACTAAGAAACTAGTTGCTGTTGCCCATGGATATGAATACCAAAGTAAATCAGTAATATTTTTTTAATTGTCTCTTTAATTTTATACACTGGTCAGTCATATTGTTATCAAACAGAGAAGAAGTTGTGGATAGTAATTAATAAAGAGTTGAAGGATTTTATTTTGGGGGGGAAGAGGGCAAGAGTTAAGTGCGATAAGTTGATCCTACTAATCGAACAAGGAGGTTTAGCATCACCTGATTCGAAGAGATATTTTAGAACTAATCTGTTTATGTTCTTATTCATAAAACAAGCTTAAAGCTACAATTCAAGTGGAAAGGGTTGATGAAGAAGCAGGAGGATAATTCAAGAAATAAGGAAAGACTGGGATTGTTGGATGCAGATCCTTAAGGAGAGTAACAGCAGTCATACAGAATATTATATTCATAAAGTAGCAGAATGTATACTAATGACTAGGCCAACACAGGAATGGAAAAAGAGTTTCTGCCAGTAGGGATGACTGCAATTATGGGTACAGAAAATAGGTGAGACGGGGATAGAATTTACAGGAGGAAGCTGGCAAATGAACCAAGCTGTTGAGAAGAAATATAATTAGAGAAAGGTAATTGAATGTGAAGAGGTCAAGAATGCATTTGGACTGCAGGCTAGAGACTGCCTTCCGTATCAGGGATTGATATCAGAGTATAGGCAAAGAGAAAGGAAGGGATAGGGATATCCTAAATGAAAGACCTGATACTGTTCGAGTTTTTTTAGTTGAATCTAGAACAGAAGCTGGTGTTAAAACTGGGATGATTAGTAGGGCATATAAAGTGGTGCGTGGTACCTGTAACTATGGGAATCAGTCAGAGGAGGTTAGAAAAGATTGGGAGGAGAGATTGGATAAGTAGTTCATAAAGAATCAATGGGAGGACACATTTATGGCTCCCAAATATGCAACTAAATTTACAAGATTTAGGATTTTTGTTTGAAAGTGTTTGCATACATAGTTTTGTGCCCTAAGCAGACTCCACAAAGTTTTTCTTTTGGTGGATGGCAAATGCTGGAGATGTAACTGGGAAGAAAGAGGTACCTGGGAGCATATGTTCTCAGAGTACGAGTTGGCAGACTTGAAAAATTACCTACAGAGTACTCTGTCAGGGATACTGGATGACCAAATGAGTATAACTAAGGGAATTTTTTTTTTGTCTGGGATACAGGATCTGAATTGCCTAGACATAGTAAGGCCTTGTTAAGTTTAATTCTGGTCGCTGCCAAAAAAAATCATGTGCTAAAAATGGAAATCAAAGTCTAAACCAATCGTACTTGAAGTGGTGAATATTGTAACTAGAGGTAAAAGAACGGGAAGTGGAATCTTTAGAAAAGGGTAGGAATAGATTGCATAGAAAATATGAACATTGTAGGAACAATACATGCAGAAAAATGTTTTGTAGGAAGAGTGAGGTTTAAAAGAAGGCAGAAATTAAATAATTTATGTAATATCACTGAGATTATAGGATATACAACAGTATATAGTGCATGTTGTTGTTTGTCTTTTCCCTGTTAGGGGTCGCCACAGCGGAACTCCGGTCTGCTAATGATTGGCAGTAGATTTTTATGGTGCCAAGTTGCCAGCCCAACCTTCAACGAAGGCACGCCCATTTACGCATGTCTTTCGAACGCCACTCACCCACGGGGAGGACATGCAGACTCCACACAGGAGGCACTCCAGCTGAGAATCGAACAGGAGAACCTCTTACTGTGAGGCAACAACGCTACCGCTGTACCACCTCGGCTTAAGTACAACAGTATATAGTGTATAATGTTTGTAAATCTGTAATTGTGGGAACAATACATGCAGAAAAATGTTTTGGAGGTGGAGTGAGGTTTAAGAGAAGGGAGGAATTGAAAACTCTATGTAAAGTTACTTTAATTATATAGTATAGCGAAAAGAAAGTTCAAACAAATGAAAAGCCAAAAAACAGAATGTAAGCAACAGAACGCCAATAGCAGGTTAACGTAGTTTAATAACAACGTTTTCGCTACTGTTGAACAGTAGCTTCCTCAGACAGTAAAAATAAGGCGCCAAAGCACTTTATAACAGGTAAGGCATACACCAAATGACATCATATCCTGTACAGGTGGGAATCATATTCATCTACTTATTTAAACAAACACCAGGGGTCTAAAATAGACATATGCCTGGCGTTACCATACTTAAAAATACTAAAAGCATTTCTAATGCGTAACCAGTACACACACCCGAACCGGCAAATACCTGTATACACAAGTATAAACAGTTTTTGTATATTTTGTGTAGGATGCTAAAATGAAAAATAATATATAATATAAAAAATATATAAAAATACCCAAGTTATACACAATAAAACATCCAATAACATAAGTAGCGAGCTGGAGCATAATTCTCAATTCAGCCCAAGTCTTCAAGGAAGTTTTACTTGCAATACAATTACAATCTTGTGTAATTTTAAAAAAGGCTCATATTTTGGGTTTCAAGTTTAATAATACAACAAATAGGACCCTAAGATCCCATATTATCAAGCAATTTGTTATAACTTATAAAATCAAGATCTAAGGTAACTTTTGTATTTTAGTATAACAGATATGTTACATGCTTCATTTAACCCTGGTGGGGCAAAAGCATTAAGGTGCAGTTGCCATTCCAACTCTTTTATTTCCAGTAATAAAGGTTGGGGCCCCCCTCTTATACCTGATGTTACCAAGTCAATCCCCATGAAGCAAAAACTGTGTCCAGGGTTTTCAATAATGTGCTTTGAAAGAGCATTATCAGATTTTTGGTTTTTTATAGCATAATTATGTTGGTAAATTCTGTCCCGTAGTCTATGGTCAGTTTTACCAACATAAAATGCCCGGCAACAATTGCATAGGGCAATGTACACGACGGACCTGGTGTCACAGGAAATCCTGTATTTGATGAAGTACTTTTCATCTTTGATGGTAAAAGAGTTCCCTGCCCTTATTAATCTGCACCAATTGCACATGCCACAAGCAAAAGTGCCAGTTTGCCTGAAACCTGTATTGTGTGTATCCCAAGTTTGCAAGAGGTCCTTAAGGTTTTTACCCCTCTTGAAAACAAATAAGGGATAAGCCCCCAAGGCGTCAAGCAGGTATGTGTTGTTTAAAATAAACTGCCAGTTTTTCCTGATAATAGAACACATTGTGCTAGCATGATTGCTATATGTAACAATGAACCTGGACTTATAGTCACTAGAATTTTGAATAGGCTCATTTAAATTACACAAAGGAACTCCAATAGGATGACAATCGGTGGATGAGTTTAAAGAAACAGTAGATTGTAAAACATTCCGCCTTGTGTCTTGGAGAAGAGGTGTATAAAACCCTGAAGCTCTTTTCATAGAAACTTCATCAATTAAGCTGTCAATCAGTTCTCCTGGGTAACCCCTATTTAGGAACATATTCTTGAGGGTGAAACACTCCTCATCAAAGGCCTTGGGTGTGTTACACATCGTGTAGCTCTGACAAGTTGGCCTTTTACAATCGATCTTTTTTGTTTCCATGGGTGACTACTGGCGAAATGCAAGAAAGCATTACAATAGGTATGCTTCCTATAAATGCTAGAAGAAATGCCAGTATTGAAAGAATCTTTTATAAGTTTGACATCTAAGTAGTCAATTTCACTGTCCGAAAATTTATAAGTGAATTTTAAGAAAGCACAGGACTCATTCATATCCTCGACCAACTTAGTCGCAATGTCAAGGTCACCCTGAATGAGAATGAACACGTCATCTAAAAATCGTGTGTAAAATTTGTTAACCTTTTTAAAGAGGACGGTCATTTCCCAATAGGCGACCACTAAGTTGGCCACACTTCCACATAGATCCCATGGCGATTCCCCTTTTCTGCAAGTAATAGCGGTTGTTGAAAATAAAAAAGTTAGAGGATAGAATGATGTCCAAAAGTAGGGTGACTACTTCAACTTCGTCTTTCGAAGCCTGTAAGTGAACTAACATAAGCTCAACCCATTCCAATGCTTCTTGATGTGGTATAGACGTATATAAGTCTACCACATCAATAGTAAGGAAGTTGTTGGAAGGTGAGAAAGGAACATCATTAATAGCTTGAAGGAAGGACCAAGAATCTTTGCAGATTTGCGGTAGTAACTTAAGATATTTTCCCAAAATATGGTCAACCACTTTGGAACAGGGGTGGGTAATGGAACATCTCCCATCAACAAGGGCACGCATAGGTGGGTCCACTAAGTTTTTATGAATTTTGGGAATCCCAAACATAACAGGGACTTTGGGGAACGAGATGTTAATAAAATTAAAGGTGTCAATATTTATTATTCCCTCAATAAACAAGTCCCTGAGGTACCCTTTGATTTTGTTATATTGTCCTGTTGTTTCATTTAAGGAAGAAAGTTAAGTAGGCAGGGGAGTCCAAGACCTTGGACATTCTAACATTGTAATCTTCTTTGTCAAGTATGACCAGGCCCCCACCCTTGTCGGGTTTCATCACCCTAATGGGTAAGTTACGTAGATTTTTCAAACTTGTTCTTTGTTCTAGTGAAATATTACTAGAATTGTTAAACCGTTTGATGTTATCAAACAATTGTCTGAAATCAAGTTCGCAAACATACTCGAAAGTATGTAAGATAGGGTGCAAGGGAGGATTAAAGATGCTAAGTAATTTAAAAGGTGCATTTTCTGTATTAGGAAAGCCTTTGAACAATACTTTAAGGTTAAGGTTTCTTACAAAACACTTAAATTCTATCAATAATTTCGATAGACACACCTTCTGATCAGGTACAAAATTTAAGCCATAGGCAAGCAGTTCAATAAGATCTTGTTCAATTTCCAACTTCGAAAAGTTATAAACAGTAAAGTCACCTTTTTTGTTCTTTAAAATACTAGGTAGATCAGAGTCATTGGGTAAAGGCACAAAGTTATTTTCTACTTGACCTGTTCCGGTTGTTGTTCCTCTGATAGTTCCTTCGCCCTAAAAAAGGTTTATTTTGATTGTTAACATTAGGGCGCTGGTCTTTGTAATTAACATTAGCCTTAATCCTATTACTCCTCCTAGGCTGGTAGGCCGACGAGCCCTCATCCCCATCATCCTGGTCAAATTCTTGTTCTTCAAAAATAGTAGCAGAAGAATTGGTTCCAAAGTCGTTTTTATCAGTATCAAGAGGTTCAGTCATGGTGGTAAACCCTTTTTCTTTCTTGGTCAAATTAGGGTAGGCTAGTTCTTTAGCATAAGCTTGCCTATCCCTTGTTAATTTCTTGTTTTTATTCACTTTCAATTTGACCAACAAAGCATCAATGCTTTCAAATATTCTTTGATAGTCATACTTATACCGAACAAAGTTGATGTCAAGTTTGATGCTTTCATTAAGAGCATTAGTTTCAGTTAGTAAAAAATCAATATGCTTCCCATAATGTTTCACCATTAAGTCCAATAATTCCAGCCCCTGCTTATTAAACAGGCTAGAGAGGTCATTAACAAAAGACCCATCCTGAAATAACCTAGTAGGGGTAAAAGAACTTCTCAACCCCTTAGGCACAACATTTTCATTTATGCATTGCTTGAAGTATGAAACTTCAAGCTGAAGTTTCTTTATTTTCAACATTTTTGAATCTAAAAGTTTTAAATTGCTTGAAATGCTTTCATCGTTGTTACCTGTAGATTGAAGACCTGTGGCCGACGAGCCGGAATGGACAGGCAGCCCAAAAGCGAACGCCTCAGTATTTTCAACCCATTCCCCAAAAGTAGGCACGCCAATAAGCCCAGAGGTATTGTTTCCATTTTCCGCAGACCCATTCACGTTCATAGTTCCCGTATTGTTAGGGCCAAGGACGGAACCAGTTGTTTGACCGGAGCGAATAAGTTCCTGCTGGCTTAAAGGCAGCAAGACACTAGGTACATCGTTGATATCATCCGGCACGTTTGCTCCATTAAATGTTGTCTTCCTCTGGGGTTGACCTGGAGGTATAGAACAGATTGAGCCGGATGTCGGTGCATTCCCTACGGAGTGTGCACTTGGCGCTGGGTTAGATTCAATCTTTTCCAAACGAGCATTGATTGAATCTAATCGTTGCGTTAAAAACACCATCAGTTTGTCAAAGTTATTAGCATCGCAAGATTTGGAAGCATCCATTGAGGCAGGATTTTCTGACCCAAAGAGGTTTGGCGTCCTAGGGCTTGACATTCCGCACAAACACAAACCAGTACAGCGAAAAGAAAGTTCAAACAAATGAAAAGCCAAAAAACAGAATGTAAGCAACAGAACGCCAATAGCAGGTTAACGTATTTTAATAACAACGTTTTCGCTACTGTTGAACAGTAGCTTCCTCAGACAGTAAAAATAAGGCGCCAAAGCACTTTATAACAGGTAAGGCATACACCAAATGACATCATATCCTGTACAGGTGGGAATCATATTCATCTACTTATTTAAACAAACACCAGGGGTCTAAAATAGACATATGCCTGGCGTTACCATACTTAAAAATACTAAAAGCATTTCTAATGCGTAACCAGTACACACACCCGAACCGGCAAATACCTGTATACACATAAGTATAAACAGTTTTTGTATATTTTGTGTAGGATGCTAAAATGAAAAATAATATATAATATAAAAAATATATAAAAATACCCAAGTTATACACAATAAAACATCCAATAACATAAGTAGCGAGCTGGAGCATAATTCTCAATTCAGCCCAAGTCTTCAAGGAAGTTTTACTTGCAATACAATTACAATCTTGTGTAATTTTAAAAAAGGCTCATATTTTGGGTTTCAAGTTTAATAATACAACAAATAGGACCCTAAGATCCCATATTATCAAGCAATTTGTTATAACTTATATTATCTGTTATACTAAAATACAAAAGTTACCTTAGATCTTATACTTATGTGTATACAGGTATTTGCCCGTTCGGGTGTGTGTAATGGTTACGCATTAGAAATGCTTTTAGTATTTTTAAGTATGGTAACGCCAGGCATATGTCTATTTTAGACCCCTGGTGTTTGTTTAAATAAGTAGATGAATATGATTCCCACCTGTACAGGATATGATGTCATTTGGTGTATGCCTTACCTGTTATAAAGTGCTTTGGCGCTATTTTACTGTCTGAGGAAGCTACTGTTCAACAGTAGCAACGCGTTATTAAAATACGTTAACCTGCTATTGGCGTTCTGTTGCTTACATTCTGTTTTTTGGCTTTTCATTTGTTTGAACTTTCTTTTCGCTGTACTGGTTTGTGTTTGTGCGGAATGTCAAGCCCTAGGACGCCAAACCTCTTTGGGTCAGAAAATCCTGCCTCAATGGATGCTTCCAAATCTTGCGATGCTAATAACTTTGACAAACTGATGGTGTTTTTAACGCAACGATTAGATTCAATCAATGCCCGTTTGGAAAAGATTGAATCTAACCCAGCGCCAAGTGCACACTCCCGTGTAGGGAATGCACCGACATCCGGCTCAATCTGTTCTATACCTCCAGGTCAACCCCAGAGGAAGACAACATTTAATGGGGCAAACGTGCCGGATGATATCAACGATGTACCTAGTGTCTTGCTGCCTTTAAGCCAGCAGGAACTTATTCGCTCCGGTCAAACAACTGGTTCCGTCCTTGGCCCTAACAATACGGGAACTATGAACGTGAATGGGTCTGCGGAAAATGGAAACAATACCTCTGGGCTTATTGGCGTGCCTACTTTTGGGGAATGGGTTGAAAATACCGAGGCGTTCGCTTTTGGGCTGCCTGTCCATTCCGGCTCGTCGGCCACAGGTCTTCAATCTACAGGTAACAACGATGAAAGCATTTCAAGCAATTTAAAACTTTTAGATTCAAAAATGTTGAAAATAAAGAAACTTCAGCTTGAAGTTTCATACTTCAAGCAATGCATAAATGAAAATGTTGTGCCTAAGGGGTTGAGAAGTTCTTTTACCCCTACTAGGTTATTTCAGGATGGGTCTTTTGTTAATGACCTCTCTAGCCTGTTTAATAAGCAGGGGCTGGAATTATTGGACTTAATGGTGAAACATTATGGGAAGCATATTGATTTTTTACTAACTGAAACTAATGCTCTTAATGAAAGCATCAAACTTGACATCAACTTTGTTCGGTATAAGTATGACTATCAAAGAATATTTGAAAGCATTGATGCTTTGTTGGTCAAATTGAAAGTGAATAAAAACAAGAAATTAACAAGGGATAGGCAAGCTTATGCTAAAGAACTAGCCTACCCTAATTTGACCAAGAAAGAAAAAGGGTTTACCACCATGACTGAACCTCTTGATACTGATAAAAACGACTTTGGAACCAATTCTTCTGCTACTATTTTTGAAGAACAAGAATTTGACCAGGATGATGGGGATGAGGGCTCGTCGGCCTACCAGCCTAGGAGGAGTAATAGGATTAAGGCTAATGTTAATTACAAAGACCAGCGCCCTAATGTTAACAATCAAAATAAACCTTTTTTAGGGCGAAGGAACTATCAGAGGAACAACAACCGGAACAGGCCGAAGTAGAAAATAACTTTGTGCCTTTACCCAATGACTCTGATCTACCTAGTATTTTAAAGAACAAAAAAGGTGACTTTACTGTTTATAACTTTTCGAAGTTGGAAATTGAACAAGATCTTATTGAACTGCTTGCCTATGGCTTAAATTTTGTACCTGATCAGAAGGTGTGTCTATCGAAATTATTGATAGAATTTAAGTGTTTTGTAAGAAACCTTAACCTTAAAGTATTGTTCAAAGGTTTTCCTAATACAGAAAATGCACCTTTTAAATTACTTAGCATCTTTAATCCTCCCTTGCACCCTATCTTACATACTTTCGAGTATGTTTGCGAACTTGATTTCAGACAACTGTTTGATAACATCAAACGGTTTAACAATTCTAGTAATATTTCACTAGAACAAAGAACAAGTTTGAAAAATCTACGTAACTTACCCATTAGGGTGATGAAACCCGACAAGGGTGGGGGCCTGGTCATACTTGACAAAGAAGATTACAATGTTAGAATGTCCAAGGTCTTGGACTCCCCTGCCTACGAACTTTCTTCCTTAAATGAAACAACAGGACAATATAACAAAATCAAAGGGTACCTCAGGGACTTGTTTATTGAGGGAAGAATAAATATTGACACCTTTAATTTTATTAACATCTCGTTCCCCAAAGTCCCTGTTATGTTTGGGATTCCCAAAATTCATAAAAACTTAGTGGACCCACCTATGCGTGCCCTTGTTGATGGGAGATGTTCCATTACCCACCCCTGTTCCAAAGTGGTTGACCATATTTTGGGAAAATATCTTAAGTTACTACCGCAAATCTGCAAAGATTCTTGGTCCTTCCTTCAAGCTATTAATGATGTTCCTTTCTCACCTTCCAACAACTTCCTTACTATTGATGTGGTAGACTTATATACGTCTATACCACATCAAGAAGCATTGGAATGGGTTGAGCTTATGTTAGTTCACTTACAGGCTTCGAAAGACGAAGTTGAAGTAGTCACCCTACTTTTGGACATCATTATATCCTCTAACTTTTTTATTTTCAACAACCGCTATTACTTACAGAAAAGGGGAATCGCCATGGGATCCCCTTGCGGTGGAAGTGTGGCCAACTTAGTGGTCGCCTATTGGGAAATGACCGTCCTCTTTAAAAACCCTTTATTTAAAAAGGTTAACAAATTTTACACACGATTTTTAGATGACGTGTTCATTCTCATTCAGGGTGACCTTGACATTGCGACTAAGTTGGTCGAGGATATGAATGAGTCCTGTGCTTTCTTAAAATTCACTTATAAATTTTCGGACAGTGAAATTGACTACTTAGATGTCAAACTTATAAAAGATTCTTTCAATACTGGCATTTCTTCTAGCATTTATAGGAAGCATACCTATTGTAATGCTTTCTTGCATTTCGCCAGTAGTCACCCATGGAAACAAAAAAGATCGATTGTAAAAGGCCAACTTGTCAGAGCTACACGTATGTGTAACACACCCAAGGCCTTTGATGAGGAGTGTTTCACCCTCAAGAATATGTTCCTAAATAGGGGTTACCCAGGAGAACTGATTGACAGCTTAATTGATGAAGTTTCTATGAAAAGAGCTTCAGGGTTTTATACACCTCTTCTCCAAGACACAAGGCGGAATGTTTTACAATCTACTGTTTCTTTAAACTCATCCACCGATTGTCATCCTATTGGAGTTCCTTTGTGTAATTTAAATGAGCCTATTCAAAATTCTAGTGACTATAAGTCCAGGTTCATTGTTACATATAGCAATCATGCTAGCACAATGTGTTCTATTATCAGGAAAAACTGGCAGTTTATTTTAAACAACACATACCTGCTTGACGCCTTGGGGGCTTATCCCTTATTTGTTTTCAAGAGGGGTAAAAACCTTAAGGACCTCTTGCAAACTTGGGATACACACAATACAGGTTTCAGGCAAACTGGCACTTTTGCTTGTGGCATGTGCAATTGGTGCAGATTAATAAGGGCAGGGAACTCTTTTACCATCAAAGATGAAAAGTACTTCATCAAATATAGGATTTCCTGTGACACCAGGTCCGTCGTGTACATTGCCCTATGCAATTGTTGCTGGGCATTTTATGTTGGTAAAACTGACCGTAGACTACGGGACAGAATTTACCAACATAATTATGCTATAAAAAACCAAAAATCTGATAATGCTCTTTCAAAGCACATTATTGAAAACCCTGGACACAGTTTTTGCTTCATGGGGATTGACTTGGTAACATCAGGTATAAGAGGGGGGCCCCAACCTTTATTACTGGAAATAAAAGAGTTGGAATGGCAACTGCTCCTTAATGCTTTTGCCCCACCAGGGTTAAATGAAGCATGTAACATATCTGTTATACTAAAATACAAAAGTTACCTTAGATCTTGATTTTATAAGTTATAACAAATTGCTTGATAATATGGGATCTTAGGGTCCTATTTGTTGTATTATTAAACTTGAAACCCAAAATATGAGCCTTTTTTAAAATTACACAAGATTGTAATTGTATTGCAAGTAAAACTTCCTTGAAGACTTGGGCTGAATTGAGAATTATGCTCCAGCTCGCTACTTATGTTATTGGATGTTTTATTGTGTATAACTTGGGTATTTTTATATATTTTTTATATTATATATTATTTTTCATTTTAGCATCCTACACAAAATATACAAAAACTGTTTATACTTATGTGTATGCAGGTATTTGCCGGTTCGGGTGTGTGTACTGGTTACGCATTAGAAATGCTTTTAGTATTTTTAAGTATGGTAACGCCAGGCATATGTCTATTTTAGACCCCTGGTGTTTGTTTAAATAAGTAGATGAATATGATTCCCACCTGTACAGGATATGATGTCATTTGGTGTATGCCTTACCTGTTATAAAGTGCTTTGGCGCCTTATTTTTACTGTCTGAGGAAGCTACTGTTCAACAGTAGTGAAAACGTTGTTATTAAAATACGTTAACCTGCTATTGGCGTTCTGTTGCTTACATTCTGTTTTTTGGCTTTTAATTATATAGTATAGTATAGAACAGTATATGTGATGTACAATGGTTGTAAATATGAACTTATTAATATGGTTTGATTCGTTTTAAATAAATGTAAATTTGCCTTTTTCACAAGTGATAATTCAATAAGGGCGTTTTAAAAAAAAAAAAGACAGATTGCCTAGTACAGGGGTTCCCAAAGTGTGAGCCGCAAACTAATAAGCTTAGCCGAAAAATAAACCGAGAACTGATAAGCTTAGTTACTAAGCTTATTAGTTTGCGGTTTATTTTGCAGCCGTACTAAAGGTTATCACATTAATTAATTAATTAATTAATTAATTAATTAATTAATTATCCAAATAAGAATTTGGATAGCCCACCTGGCCGTCCTATTGTGTCAGCTTATGGTTTTTTTACTTATAATGTATGTACCTTATTACATGAAATATTAATTAAAAAAGTTTTGCTATTACCCTCTTATATCAAAGATTCCTACGACTTCCTTCAAAAAATTAAAAATGTTTGTTGGAAGGAAGGAATGTATTTCATTACTGTTGATGTGGTGAGCCTATATACGAACATCTCCCATTTTTGGGGTTTGGAAGCCATTAAGTTCTTTTTGGGCGATTGCCCTAAAACCCATTATGTATTGGAATTGGTAGAATTTTGTTTGGATAACAATATTTTCGAATTTAATGGCAAATTATATAAACAACTGATCGGAACAGCAATGGGAGCAGCTTTTGCTCCGGCTTATGCGAATTTATTTATGGGGATGTTTGAAAATGAATTTTTGTATAAACTACATTTTTTTAATACACATGTTGTTAAATATTATAGATTTATTGATGATCTTATTTTTATCTGTAAAGATGGTTATGAAATTTCTGGACAGTTTATTCATGAATTAAATACTAACAAATATGGTATAAAATTTAGTGACGTACAGATGGGTTCTAAAGTTAATTATTTAGATATTTCTCTTAAAGGTATTAATAATTATTTAATACATACTAGTATTTATAGAAAATTTGATGAAATTAGTTGGAAAATGTGTGGCAGTAGTTGCCACCCGACTCATACCTTAAGAGCTTTTCCTTATGAAGAGTTTATTAGAATTAAAAGACTGAATTCTGATGTTAAATTGGCCTATGATGAATCCCTTAGGGTAGCTAAAATGTTTATTAATAGGGGTTATGATGTCACTGAAGTTAAAAATAGTCTTATAAAAGTATTTAAAAAGAGTTTCAATATAAAAACATCTGATAGTGGATATAATAATGATAGTTATAATAAAAACACATTAAATGAAGAAAAAATGTTTTTTGTTACAAAACACACAAACTTTTCTGGCATTATTAATGAATTAATAAAACAGTATTGGAATTTTATTAAAAAAGAGATTGTCTCTTTAAAAAATACTGAGTTGATTATATCATATAAAAAAGCTAAAAGTATTAAGAATTTTTTAGTTCATAGTATTTTCAAACAACCTAAGATTAATATATTTAATAACATTAAAGATGTAGGAACATTCCCTTGTGGTAGTTGTTCAGTGTGTAAATATATAGTGACTGAAGTGGCCAAAATTAATGGAAAGAATTTTTCTGTTAGAGCAAAATATTCCTGTAGAAGTAGGGGATTAATTTATGTTATTTTCTGTACATGTAACAAATATTATATTGGTGAAACAAAAAGAATGTTGGCGGACAGAATAAAAGAACATGTCAGAGATGTGAAAAATAAAAAACTAAGTAGTCCCATTGCAGAACATTTTAATTCTGTTCATGGTGGTAATATTAGTTGTATGAAAGTGACGGTATTAGAACATGTACCTTTCCACTATAATAATATGGACTATCAGAAAAATATATTGAGACAGGAGTCCATTCTCATTATGAAATATGGCACTTTATTTCCCCATGGTCTAAATAGGGAATGTAACTGGCAAAGCCTTATTTAGGGCTATATCTTTAAGTATTTATTTTGTCATGTTGTAATTGAATGATAGTTTAATTTAATTTAATTGATTGTTTTATGATTGTATATAATGTGGTTTTTTAGAAACTTTAGGATTTTACTCTGTAAAGGCTGTGGCCGAGGCGCTAGAGAAATAGAACTGTTACTTTTGGAAGTGTATTGAATCGTATTGAATAAACCATCCAGACTTTGAAAGTAGAGCTGGGACTCACTTTTTGTTCTTGTTGTTGCTAATTTTGTTGGCGTTCTTTCTGTTGTTTTTCAATATGACGAGTGAGTCCATGTGCTCCTTTCCGCGTATATTTAGAGAGTCTGGTATAGAAATATTTCAGCGTAATGGTGAAACTACTGGTCGTACTAATGTTTTACCAACTAATGAAACTGATAACAACTTGCTTGGTACAACTAAAATGACCCCCGAAGTTCCAGGAGGCTCTGGTTTGGGTATTATGAAGAAATGGGAGAATTCCCGAATGAGAACTGCCACTAATCCGTTTGCCACGGGAGGCAAGAAAGTTACTATTCCAGATAATCCTGATGCACAAGATCTATGTACTAAATTAGAGAAGCTAATTTTTAAAGAAACGGCAGTTTTTTGTAACATCGGAAGTCTGGAAAGATATGCGGAGCTAGACATCACGCCCCGTGGTTTGAGATCAATTAAAAACCCTTCTACACCATTTGATCTCACTGATGAAATAGATCTAAAGTTTCATGATCGATGGATAGCGGCTGCGCATCGTTGCAGTGCTGAATGGGTTTCTATTTTAACTGATGAATGGGTTTCTATTTTAACTGAAAGGGACAATATTAAAAAAGAAAAACTTGTGATTGAAATGAAACAGGTTTGTGATCAACTAGTTAGTATTACTTCTAATTCTACATTGGAGAACTTCCTTGTAGGTATTAATATGAAGTTAGCTAATTATGAAAAAGATTTGATTGATCGGAAGAAATATAAGCTGACTAGAGACATAAGGGACTATGAACACAAGAGGGCGTTTGTGTTCCCGAGCAGCCAGAGAACTAGAAAAAAGGCTGTGTCGTTTCAAAGAGGAAATCCGGTTTCCGAATCATATAAAAATAAAGGCTTCCTGTCTGGCGAGAGTGGAGCGTCATCATGGGAAGAGGATGACAGAGAGAACTTTCCAGAGTTGCCAGGAGCTGCAAATGCGGAAGGCTTTCGGAAAACATTTTCGGAATCTAATGGACATTACACGAACTCCAGGAAAAGGGGATGGAACAACTCGGAACGCCATAGAGACTCGGGCGATGGACATTTTAAAAGAGGTAGATGGTCTTGAGCTTAATAATGAGACTTTAACTAGCAACTATGTGGTAAACCTGTCTAGTTATAATTTAGATAGCACTGAATTAGGTATTCTGGAGAAGGGACTTAAATTTGTTCCCACTTGTTTTCCAAAAAAATATGAATTGAAAACAGAACTGTTTCAGTTATGTCACAAAATGAATCTCAGGGAATACTTTTTTAGACTTAATTCTAATTCCATTAATAACATTAGTAGTTCTATTGTAGAAATTTCTAATAGTGATGTTGATAGTGATGAGAGTTTTTATTCCTGTTTATCGGATGATGAAGACATAAGCAATGCATACAGTGTATTGGACACAAGTATGTTAAAATCTAATAGTTCTGTTTTACCCCCTCGTAAAAATTTGACCATACAAAAATTTGAGTGTGTGTTGAATTTAATGTTAGATAAGGAGTTGGAACATTTCATGAAACAAAAACATTATTATAATTTGACTAAAATAGAGTGGAATAAATTACAAGCACTTAGTAAAAATGAAAATATAGTATTCAAGCCATCAGATAAAGGGGGAAAATTAGTTATTTTGAATGCCTGTGATTATTATAGTATGTGCATGAAACATCTTGACAATAAAACTGTATATCTTGAAATTAATGTAGCATATTTGAAGAAAGCAGAAATTGATTTTTATAATCTATTACAGAAAGGTATTAGATTACATTATTTAACAAAGTTTGATGTTGACCGGAAGATAATTATTAAAAACAATCAAATAGCAAAATTTTTCTGTTTACCTAAGGTACATAAGAATTTGGATAGCCCACCTGGCCGTCCTATTGTGTCAGCTTATGGTTTTTTTACTTATAATGTATGTACCTTATTACATGAAATATTAATTAAAAAAGTTTTGCTATTACCCTCTTATATCAAAGATTCCTACAACTTCCTTCAAAAAATTAAAAATGTTTGTTGGAAGGAAGGAATGTATTTCATTACTGTTGATGTGGTGAGCCTATATACGAACATCTCCCATTTTTGGGGTTTGGAAGCCATTAAGTTCTTTTTGGGCGATTGCCCTAAAACCCATTATGTATTGGAATTGGTAAAATTTTATTTGGATAACAATATTTTCGAATTTAATGGCAAATTATATAAACAACTGACCGGAACAGCAATGGGAGCAGCTTTTGCTCCGGCTTATGCGAATTTATTTATGGGGATGTTTGAAAATGAATTTTTGTATAAACTACATTTTTTTAATACACATGTTGTTAAATATTATAGATTTATTGATGATCTTATTTTTATCTGTAAAGATGGTTATGAAATTTCTGGACAATTTATTCATGAATTAAATACTAACAAATATGGTATAAAATTTAGTGACGTACAGATGGGTTCTAAAGTTAATTATTTAGATATTTCTCTTAAAGGTATTAATAATTATTTAATACATACTAGTATTTATAGAAAATTTGATGAAATTAGTTGGAAAATGTGTGGCAGTAGTTGCCACCCGACTCATACCTTAAGAGCTATTCCTTATGGAGAGTTTATTAGAATTAAAAGACTGAATTCTGATGTTAAATTGGCCTATGATGAATCCCTTAGGGTAGCTAAAATGTTTATTAATAGGGGTTATTATGTCACTGAAGTTAAAAATAGTCTTATAAAAGTATTTAAAAAGAGTTTCAATATAAAAACATCTGATAGTGGATATAATAATGATAGTTATAATAAAAACACATTAAATGAAGAAAAAATGTTTTTTGTTACAAAACACACAAACTTTTCTGGCATTATTAATGAATTAATAAAACAGTATTGGAATTTTATTAAAAAAGAGATTGTCTCTCTAAAAAATACTGAGTTGATTATATCATATAAAAAAGCTAAAAGTATTAAGAATTTTTTAGTTCATAGTATTTTCAAACAACCTAAGATTAATATATTTAATAACATTAAAGATGTAGGAACATTCCCTTGTGGTAGTTGTTCAGTGTGTAAATATATAGTGACTGAAGTGGCCAAAATTAATGGAAAGAATTTTTCTGTTAGAGCAAAATATTCCTGTAGAAGTAGGGGATTAATTTATGTTATTTTCTGTACATGTAACAAATATTATATTGGTGAAACAAAAAGAATGTTGGCGGACAGAATAAAAGAACATGTCAGAGATGTGAAAAATAAAAAACTAAGTAGTCCCATTGCAGAACATTTTAATTCTGTTCATGGTGGTAATATTAGTTGTATGAAAGTGATGGTATTAGAACATGTACCTCTCCACTATAATAATATGGACTATCAGAAAAATATATTGAGACAGAAGGAGTCCATTCTCATTATGAAATATGGCACTTTATTTCCCCATGGTCTAAATAGGGAATGTAACTGGCAAAGCCTTATTTAGGGCTATATCTTTAAGTATTTATTTTGTCATGTTTTAATTGAATGATAGTTTAATTTAATTTAATTGATTGTTTTATGATTGTATATAATGTGGTTTTTTAGAAACTTTTGGATTTTACTCTGTAAAGGCTGTGGCCGAGGCGCTAGAGAAATAGAACTGTTACTTTTGGAAGTGTATTGAATCGTTTTGAATAAACCATCCAGACTTTGAAAGTAGAGCTGGGACTCACTTTTTGTTCTTGTTGTTGCTAATTTTGTTGGCGTTCTTTCTGTTGTTTTTCGTTATCACATTAATCTTTTCAGACTTTTTTATCATTAGTTGATCAGATTAGTCCCACTAGAGAAGTATTTTCTTTTCAGGCTAGACTGGAGTTAATATTTTTACTACTAGACTAGAGGACAGCATTTATATTCCAATATGACACTTAACTATCCAAGTACAATGCTTAAAACAATGCTCTTGCTTTCACTCTAATGTTTCACAAACACAATGTAAAAACATTGCTCTTTAACCTCTCACCATGTTTTTTCATCACAACCACTGGCTTTCTTTTGAACTGGACTGCCTAGTCTGTTATTCTTCTAACATCTGTCCTGTTTATGTTTGCACTGTAGATGCAATGATCACTTATTAAAGCACGTCTGAGGAGACTTGCCTAGCATTCTCACTAGTCTCCATGTTTGCAGTTTCATCCATTATCTCAGTAGAATGCTGGATGTAGGTTATATTATGGCCTTTAACCTGTGTGTTGCCCATGTTCAGCTACCATCAATATCAGAATCACACATCAACACTTTTTGATGTTTCTGAATACCAGTGGGCCCATCATATATTAAGAAAAAAGTCCATCAGTGGTGATACAGGGCCTGTTGACTCTTCTCCATAAGGTTTTTTTTTTTCAGCCATACACCAGTAGATGTGATACTTTGATAATTCTGCGTCTCTGCTAAACACCTCTATACATACTTTTCGGCTGTCCCTGAGTTTCAGCGGTGTTCCCCAATTTTATCTCAAAAGTTTACTTTGATCCATCAAGAACTCTGGTGATTTTGAGAGGGAAGGTGATGGATTACACTTAGCAAATAATGGCAATAGAGTTCTAGATTTCTTTTACTTCAGAAAATGTACATTAGTTCATACTCTCTTATTCTATCAATTTTCAAGTTAATAGTACTAATGTGTGTGTGTGTGTGTGTGTGTGTGTGTGTGTGTGTGTGTGTGTGTGTGTGTGTGTGTGTTTGTGTATGTTTGTGTATGTTTGTGTGTGTTTGTGTGTGTTTGTGTGTGTTTGTGTGTGTTTGTGTGTTTATGTGTGTGTGTTTATGTGTGTGTGTGTGTGTGTGTGTGTGTGTGTGTGTGCATTAAATATCCCTGTCTCTTATTGTTTCTGGATTAGAGGTTGACAACTATGTTTCTGTAAGTAAGTTTTGCAATTCCTGTCAACCGATGTCAGGAAAAGTTAATAATTGTCTGGCAGGTGGAAAGCAAATACCTCACAGAGATTTTCATTCTTACTGCACCATCTGTTTAGATCCAGACCACGATGTTCCTCGCTGTCAGCTTTGTGCCTTCTTCACTGCCTGAACTATTCATCGTCAGGCTACTTTTGTCACTAAATTCTTTCACTGTCATTTTCCGTATTCCGAAATGGCTTTGATAAGCCATCCGACTACCGATCTTGCGAAAAAACATAAGGATAGAGACAGAGACAGACCGCGTAGGCCTGTACTCAGTGAGATGCCTTTACAGCCCCTGATACCCGCTTCTACAGATTCGCAGGTCTCTGCTAAGACCCTTTCAAAGTCCGGTATGCCGTGAGTTGCTTCTTCGACTATGGATCCTGCGGATGTCTCTACCTTGGATGGGTCCAGAGCTGCTGTGCAGGCATCGGCTTCTGATGTTTGTATTAAACTGACATCTTCGTTTTTGACTAAAACTACTGGGTTTCTCAGGCCCAGAGTTAGCACTTCACCTAGAAAACCGACGACCAAAGTGCATGCTCATGCTCCCATGCCATGGAAACAAATGCTTAGAATGGCTGAAGACCTAATAACTTTAATTAGGGGAAGCCAGCCTTCCCCCTCTGAGACAAAGGATTGATTTTCCTTCTGATTCTACAGACTATGAGCCTGATGACTGTGATCCCTCTGATTACCAGGGACATTCCCTTATCTACCTATGAGGACTCAGATGCAGAGGATTCCATCCCCTCTGCCTCCCCTCCAGAGGACTTTTCCTTTGGTGAAACCTTGCATACCTTAAGAGAGCATTTCCGCTGGGAATGCCAGGACTACCCACAGTCTAAAGAGAGACTCAGAGAATTTTTAGACTTGCCTCAGCACAGGCCTCTAGCTAATACCCCCTGTTCTGGAGATTGTAGATGATGCCTTCTTGGAATCCAGCCTTACCTGATGCCTTGCTTCCAGCGGCCAGGAATCCTGACAGGTACTACAGAGTGTCTGACTCCCACAAGTTTCTCTTTAAGAATCCTATTGCGGATCCGGACACCATTCCCGAGGGACCTTAAGTCATTAAGGCTACAATAACCAGAAGCCCTACCCCTACGGACTGGGACTCTAGGGCTTTAGATAGATGGGGTAAGAGGATATACACCTCTGCTACTCTTGCCATCAGGGCTTTAAATTGCCAGTTTCATATGTTAAAGTATCAGCAACATATTTTGGAGCTAATTAAACAGAAAATGATGTTGATGCCTGATTGTGCAAAACATAAAGATTTACAAGAGTTAATGCATTCTGCTAACCAAGTTGGAAAACATACTTTGCAATGCGGTTTTGATGCCTTAGAAGCATCTTGCAGGGCTGCTGTCACTGGGCCTGTTCTTAGAAGGCATGCTTGGCTTAAGGAACATATCTTTCCCGAATGTGTCAAAGCAAAATTACTAGTTGCACCACTAAATCAAGAACGCCTGTTTGTCAATAAAGCAGAAGTCCTCAAAAAGATGGAGGAAAAAACTAAATCTATGCAAACTGTTAAGTATTTCCTACAGGTACAGCCACATAGATTCAGTTGGCATTGGCCTTCAAAAAAACTGGTCCTTTCCAGTCCCTCCCAGACCTTCTCAGTCCTAACCCAGGGGCAGCATACCACCACGATTACAGTTTCAGGGTATGCACAGATCTAAGCAATGGAGTGCTCCCACCTCTACAACAGGGAGTAGTAAGCCAACATCCTGTGGTAAAAATCTCAAATTACTTATCCTTAATTCTTCTAAGCCTTGCTCATGTACTTGCAACCTTAGGAGGAAAACTTGACCTACATGCAAAAAAACTGGGAGTACATCACCCAGGACATATGGGTCTTGAACATTGTATCACAGGGATACATATTCTACTTCCACTCATTGCCAACTCCAAGCGGATGGCCAGACCTCCCCCCAAATCAGTGGGCAGTGGCCCAAAAGCAAGTACTTTCTCTTCGCAGTATCAAGGCTATTTGACCTGTCCCAGCAGAGCATAGGGGACAAGGTTTTTTATTCCAGACTGTATCTTGTCCCCAGGAAAGAAAACTCTTGGCGCTCTATCCTGGATCTGTTTATTCTCAACAACTTCCTGGTGGTTCCAAGGTTCAAGATGCTTACTCTCCAACAGCTGCTTCCTGTGCTAGACAAGGACTCCTGGCTAGCCACCCTAGACTTAAAAGAAGCTTATCTGCGCATCCCCATAAGGGAATCTTGCAGGAAATACCTATGTTTCAGAGCAGAATGGCTCAGTGATGCAGTGGGTAAGGTGCTTGCCTCATTGCAGATGTTTATTTGCCCAGGATATTCACAAAATGCCTAGCTCCAGCCATTGCATATTGCAAGCAGTGAAAAATTCAAATTTACACATACCTGCATGATTGCCTGATTCAGGCAGACAGTCAGGAATTGCTACTCCACACCTGACATTTGTAAAAAGACTTCTAACTTCACTGGGGTACACCATCAACGAAAAGAAATCACATCAGGTACCCAACCAACAGATTGTATTCCTGGGAGCAAGCCTGAACACAACTTCCCAGATGGCATTCCTCATTCCAGAAAAACAAATGTATTTCACAAACTACTTCAATCTACTGGCCACCAAAACCCAGCTATCGGCAAGAAAAATACTGCAGGCCCCTAGGGTTCATGGCCTCTTGCATTCTACTAATTCCATATGTAAGACTGCATATGAGGAAACTTCACTAGTACTTAAAAAGTCTCTGGTGTCAACTTTCTCAGGTCCTTGAAACAATGATTCCTATCATTCGTTGTCTAAGGGCAGAGTTTCTTTGGTGGGCAGAGGCCTGCTACCACAACGAAGGACTCCCTTTCACTCTACCCCCTGCCGCCCAAACCCTAACAACAGAAGCATCAGACTATGCATGGGGGGCTCACATGGCAGGACAAGGTATTCAAGGCAAATGGAGCCCAAAGCAAATGCACCTGCATATCAGTCAAAAAGAAATGTTAGCTGTACAGAATGCTCTGACATCCTTCAAATGCCTTATTCTCCCAGGCCAACTATTGATAAAAACAGAGAACACCGCAGTTATTTGATACATAAACAGGAAGGGGGAAACCCATTCCTACCCACTCTGCAGGTTAGCCATGGGGAACACCGCCTTGAGCAGCCAAGTGCACCTACAAGCTCATTTCCTGCCAGGTAAACTAAATTCACTTAACAGAAACCTAATGGACCCGCATGAGTGAAAACTGGAACCCAAATCATTCAAGCTGTTGATCCACAGGTGGTGGGCACCAGAGGTGGTCCTCTTCATTTCCCCTCAGAACTTTCAGTTGAGCAAGTATTGCACCAGAACTCCCCCACAGCCAAGCATGGAAAGTGGATGCTCTGTCCTTTACATGGAAAAAACTCTCAATCTATGCCTTTCCCCCTCTTCCCCTCCTCTTGAAGGTTCTACTAAAGATCAAGCAGGACAAGCCAAGGACAATCCGGATTGCACCAGACTGGCCACGCCAGCACTGGTACCCACCTTTGCGCAGTCTGATAGTTCTGCCACCTTGGCACCTGCCTCATACCCCACTCCCTTGCTGTCCCAGCAGGAGGGCCAGATGTTGCATCCTCAATATCAAACCCTGAACCTAGCAGCCTGGTTCATCCCCTGAACCCTCAGTAAACAGGTGCTGGATGTCTTTCTGGAGGCAAAAAGACCTATTACTAGAAAATCCTATTCAGAAAAGTGGAAAAGATACTGTTCTTGGAGCCAGTCTCAAGGAATGGACACAAATGTGCCTGGCTTACTTCATATACTAGATTACTTAACAGAAATGTTCCACAATGGCCTAACCTTCTCTTCAGTTAAGATTCATGCCTCTACCATCTCAGCTCGGTATAATACTGAGCCACCCCTCTTCTCTCATTCTCTGGTCAAACAGTTCTTGAGAGGAGCCAGAAATTTAAGACCCCTCCCAGGAGAGCTCACACTCCAGGCTGGGACCTTAACTTTGTATTGGAAAAAACACACGCTTCCACCCTTTGAACTGTTTCAGCAGAGTTAAAATTCCACTCCTGGAAAACAGCTTTACTCCTAGCCATCTCTTCAGCAAGAAGAGTGTCTGAATTGCAGCCCCTTATGGCCGTGAAACCCTTCATTATCTTCTGTGCAGACAGGGTTCCCTCAGGACTAACCCATCATTTAGGCCAAAGGTTGGTATCTAGTGTGGCTTTAAACGTATCCATTCATTTGCCATTCTTTTTTCCGTAGTCCTCAGAATACAGGGGAAAGGATCCTGCACTCCCTGGACGTGCACAGGCAGCTTAAGTTCTATCTGGACAGGACTAAACCTTTCTGAAAATCTGCCCAGCTGCTAGTCAGTTTGGCTACAGGGGCAGAGGGTAAGCCATTTCTACATGGATAGCACACTGCATCCATTTCTGCTGAAAACATCATGAGAAACCTGCCCCACAGGGGATCAGAACACATTTCACTACGGCTACGTCAACCTCTACAGCATTTCTCAGGGGAGTCCCTGCCAGGTACATCCAGAAAGCTACAACCTGGAGATCTATACACACCTTCACCAAGCATTACCACTTACCTATCTTTTCTAAATCCAGAGCTGGATTTGTTACAGCAGTCTTACAGGCCTGCTTGCCAGCCCTAATACTTCTTGACTGCCTCCACCCAAATGTGATGACTGCGACAGTGAAACACGAAGAACACAGTACAGTTGTGTACACTTACCATAAATGTAGATGTTCGAGTGTATTCACTGTTGCAGTCCTGGTTACCGTATCTCCAGCCCCCTGACTTCTCTTTACTTCTACCTATCCTTTTTGTTTGGCATACCCTATATCATTGGTATTTGCTTTTTGCTGGGGGTGTTCCACACCATGTAATTGCTTCCTATTTAGGGGGCTCCTGACATCTGGGGCAAGAAAAACTGATGTAATGGCGTCGGCTGCCTGTTTTATACCCATGACATCCTGACGTCATGGAAGAAGCGACCGCATCCGACGCAGAAATCCCAAGACTCTGGTATTCAGGCTGACTGAAGGCTATCTGCAGACAGCTAACCCAAATGTGATGACTGAAACAGTGAATACACTCGAACATCTACATTTATGGTAAGTGTACATAACTGTACTTTCTGGACCCAGTTACAGATCTTCTGACTCACTCGTCGGGGGAACTTCATCCCTCTCTTCAGTCCCTGAAACTGACAGCTTGGCTGCTCCAGTTCCCATCATAGCCAGGTTGCATAACCTTTCTAATGAGACGAAGCAAATTCTCATATCCTCTCATAAATCCTCTATGAGGAAGTTATACCTTAGCAAATGGAAACAAATTTCTATATGGGCCTCTCAAAACAACATTGATCCCTATCTAGCCCCCATGGCCTCTATACTAGAGTTCTTGACTATGGTCTTTAACAAAGGAGCTGCGGCAGTAACAGTTTGTGTTCAACTTGCTGCCATTTCTAATATTCACCTTGGATTTGAAGGGTTGAACATTGTCACACAAACTGTCCAAAGCCTTTCTCAAAGGGACCTTTCATCTCAGACCACCTGTGAAATCTCCCTATACCCCATGGAATCTAAATTTTATGCTTTCTCGCATCATTCAAACCAGCTTCCTCATATGACCTCAAATTTTTGTTATGGAAGACTATCTTTTTAGTAGCTATCACTTCTGCCAGCAGTGTGTCAGAGCTTCAAGCCTTGTCCATTAAGCCTCCTTATTTGATTTTTCATGCTGACAGTCTCACTTCGAACTAACCCCTCCTTTTTGCCTAAAGTTTGCACTGAAGCTAATTTTAATCAAGTTATTGATTTGCCAGTTTTCTTCCCCAATCACTCCAACAATTTAGAATATACGCTGCACAAACTTGATGTTCATAGACAGCTCAGATATTACTTGGGTAAAACAAAAGATTTTTGGAAGTCTGAACAGCTTTTCGTTTCCTTTTCAGACTCCAGGAAAGGTATGCCAGTGCCTAAAACAGCTCTGTCTAAGTGGTTATCTGATTGTATCACATTTGCTTATTCAGCTGCTAATATGCCCTTACAACATAAAGTTAAGGCTCATTCCACCAGAGCAGTGTCTACATCCTCTGCCTTTTCTCCCAGACTCCCTATAGATAACATTTGTGCAGCAGGCACTTGGTCAAGACCTCATACCTTTATCACTCATTACACAGTTGAACAGGGCCTCCTTTGGGTCTACTGTCCTGAAAAACATACTCCCGTGAGCCACCCGAGATAGATGGTGCTTGGGACGCTACCCATCTGTAAGAATGAACGGCGAGATAAAACAACTTCACATAAAGAAGTTATGTACTTATAACGTTCCATGTGAGTTGTTCATCTCATCTCCATTCTTACTTTCCACCCTCCTACCCCCTCCAGGTTTTTCGAAGACTGAGATGCTGGATTCTTCCTGGTAGCTCAACCCTTCTATAGCTTTCTCTTATGGAGTGATAAAATGACATATGGTATTATTATACGCAGCAAACAAGATCTGAGGTAACTCTAGGTGCATCATGGGATAGGGACTTGGCCTGGAGCTATCTGAAGACATCGAGCTTTGTAATAGGCCGACTCAGAGCCGTGGATCGGCTCCGAACCCATCTGTCTAAGAATGAAGGTGAGATGAACAACTCACATGGGAACGTTATGGTAAGTACATAACTTCTTTTTTCCTTAATCTGATATGTTTTGTAAATAATGTTTTTTGACCATTTGCTTTGAAATACTTTGTAAGTAATATTTGTTAACCCTTTTTCTTTTGAATTGTTTTCTGTCCTTTTTTTGGAGCTTTTCTGCCTGAGCCTATGCTGAAAATGGGCATTTTAGTTCCCAGAAGGACTTTCCCAGTAAACAGAAGCAAATAAACATCAATGGAGATGTAGATATAGTAGCTTATCCAGTTGCAAAAATTAAGGTTTTTGTGTTTCCAGATAATTTGTTTTAGCTTACTCTAATATTTCAGGATGAGCTATTTTTATTTGTTTATTTATTTTCATTCTTAGAATGGATTATTTAAGCAATAACCCAAGTTTGGGTGTGGGTAATGCTGGATTTACCCACGGTTGGTGTGGTTTGGTCACGAGGGCGAAGGTCTCCGTTGCTCCTTTTTTCTTTTCCTTTAACAGTTTAGTGGTAGGAGAGAGAGAATGGAGAAAATACAAAGAAAACCAGGTAAGTACCTGATTTTCCTAGTATTTTCTCCATCCTGTCTCTCTCGTGTGCCCGGAGTCCAGATTACAGATTTTTTGTTTTTGTTTTTGTTTTTTTTTTTTTTTTTAAATAAAACATACAGAATATAACAGTGGAAAAAAGTCCAGGCGACTGGACCTTTTCCATTGGTATATTCTCGGATTTACAGTGGGCACGCTAGTTGGGCCAGCCAATCAAAGTGCTTATTTTAGAATATTAATGGCCAGTCATTGTATAATTGTTGATAGCTTAGCATGATGAGTTGGCAGTTGTGTAGGTCTATAGAAATTAAACTATAGCTAGGTTGCATGTTTCATTGAATAACTTGGTATGCGGATCTAATTGCTTTACTAAATCAGCCTAAACTCAGTTGAAGCTCTTTGTAACTATCTTTAAAAATATTCATATGTTTATTTTCTTTTTTCCAAAAATCTTTATTTTTTTATGCTATGAAATTTTAGCTGACACATCCAAAACATTTGCCTAGAAATTATATATATATATATATATATATATATATATATATATACACACACACACACTATATACAATAAAATGCCATAAGCCTAATAGATGAGCATACAATCTAATTACCCACTGGAAGAAAAGAGGATTTATAAAAGGTACTTAAATATAATAACTATATAGTTTATTTATTTTTGAGAATCAAATGAATGTAAAATCATTAATTATATAACACTGGAATAAACCCCAGAAAACTTGTTCAATCGAAAAAACAGGCAACTGTTGGAAAATTTATACTTGTGGTTATATTGTTAGAATACATTCAGACAACTTCTCCAAGTAACTTCTCTTGTAAATATTGTAAATAGCATTCTACTGTTGTGTGTATGTAAAGCGTATTTACATTTTCTTAAAAGGTTTGTATGTAAACTGTTTCCACACCTAACGCATATCTGATGTTCTTCGTGTTTCATTGTTGCAGTCATTACATTTGGGTTATCTGCCTGCAGGTAGCCCTCAGCAGGCCTGAATACCAGAGTCTTGGATTCCTGCATTGGATGCTGTCTCTTCTTCCATGACGTCAGGTCGTCAGGGGTATAAAACATGCAGCCGCCATTACATCGGTCTTTCTTGCCGTGCTGTGCCTGAAGCAGAAGCAGTTCGCAAGGGCCAGTTGGCCAACTCCTGAAATTTTCGTTTTTGAGTTTCAGAACCGAAGTCTTCAAAAAAGCTAAGTACCCCATTGGGGATCATTTTTCTTGCTCTTAACCAATGTCAGTAAAAGTTAACAATTGTTTTACCTGTAGAAAGCAAATACCTCATAAAGATTTTCATTCGTACTGCATTCCTTGCTTAGGCCCAGACCACGCTGTCGGTTTTGTGCCTTATTCAACCCCCGAACTATTCGTCGTCTGTCTATTTTCGCAGCAAATTATTTTGGTACTCGGTATAACTATCCAGAAATGGCTTCGGTAAGCCATCAGACTACCACTATTCCAAAAAGACAGAGACAGACCGCATAGGTCCAAAACTGCCGATGACACTTCCGTTAAACATGTTGGAAGTCCGCCACTACTCAGTGAGGCACTTTCGCAGCCCCTGATACCCACCACTTCAGATTCGCAGGCCTCTGCTGAGACCCATTGGTATGCCGCGAGATTCTTCTTCAACTATGGAACCTGTGGATGTCTCTACCTTTTAATGGGTCCAGAGCCGCTGTGCAGGCTCCGGCTTCTGAGGGTGTATTCAGGTCTGCAGACTTGAATTTTAAACCAATGCCATCTTCTTCATCGAGGCCTAAAACATGACCCACGCCTAGAAAACCATCGTCCAAACCACATAGTCAGGCCCATATGCCTAAAAAACAAATGCTTAGAATGGCTGATGACCTTATGACTTTAATTAGGGGAAGCCAGCCTTCCCCCTCTAAGAGACCAAGAACAGATTTTCCCTCTGATTCTTCTGATCAGGATTCTGATATTTCTGTTTCTTCTGATTTCCAGGATTTGCCCTTATCTACCTATGAGGGTTCTGATACAGAGGATTCCATTCCCTCTGCTTCCCCTCCAGAAGATTTTTCTTTTGGTGAAACCTTGCACACTCTTAGGAAGCTTTTCCACTGGGAACGCCAGGATTACTGTGACTCCAAAAAGGCTTAGGGAATTCTTACTCCTTCCTCAACACAGGCCTTTAGCTACCCCCCCCCCCCCTGTTCTGGACATTGTAGATGATGCTTTCTTGGAATCTAGCCTGTCCCCAGACACTTTACCTGCAGCTCCCAGGAAACCTGACTGGTATTACAGTGTACCTGACTCTCACAAGTTCCTTTTCAAGAATCATACTGCGAATCCAGAGACCATTTCCCAAGGTCCAAAGGGCATTAAGGCCACAGCTGCCAAAAATCTTACCCCTTCTGATAGAGATTCTAGAGCCTTGGACAGATGGGGTAAGAAGGTATACACTTCTGCTACTTTGGCCATTAGGGCTTTAAATTGCCAGGTTTATTTGTTAAAGTACCAGCAGCATATTATGGGACTGCTTAAACAGAAAATTATGTTGATTCCTGACTGTGCTGAACACAAAGAATTATAGGATTTAATGCAGTCTCCTGAACAAGGTGGTAAACATATTTTGCAATGTGGTTTCGATTCTTTAGAAGCATCTTACAAGGCTGCTGTCACTGGGTCTGTACTTAGAAGACATGCTTGGCTTAAGGAGCAAAACTTGCCAGATAATGTTAAAGCTAAGTTACTGGATGCTCCCTTAAACCAAGACCATCTGTTTGGCAACAAAGCAGAAGAAGTCCTCAAAAAGATAGAGGAAAAAGCTAAATATCTGCAAACTGTTAAAGATTTACTGTAGGTACAGCCACCCAGATTTAGTAGGCATTGGCCTTCAAAGAATTGATCATTTCCAGCCTCTTTCTGGCCTTCTCAGTCTCGAAACCCAGGAACAGCAGACCATGTAGGTTACAGTCTCAGGCTACGCACAGGCCTAAGCAGTGGGGGCTCCCACTTCCAAAGCAGGGAGTAGTAAGACGCCCCCCTACGGGAAAATGGCACAATGATTTAACCTTAACCCTTGCAAGCCCTGCTCAGCTGCCTGCTCCCTTAGGAGGAAAACTTGCCTTACTTGCAAAAAACTGGGAACTCATTACCCAGGACAAATGGGTTTTTTATATAGTTTCCCAAGAATACAGATTCCACTTCCACACCCTACCAACCCCAAACGGTTGGCCAGACCTACCCCCAAATCAGTGGGCAGAGGCTGAACAGCAGGTTCTCTCTCTTCTAATTATCAGGGCTATTCAACCTGTCCCAGCAGAAGAAAAGGGACAAGGTTTTTATTCAAGACTTTTCCTGGTACCTCGAAAAAACAGCTCCTTGCATCTTATCCTGGACCTCTCTATTCTAAACACTTTTTTGGTAATCCCAAAATTCAAGATGCTAACACTTGAACAGCTGCTTCCTATGCTAGGCAAAGATGGTTGGCAACCTTACACTTAAAGAAAGCTTACCTGCACATTCCAATAAGGGAATCTTGCAGGAAATACCTACACTTCAGGGCAGGCTCCATGCACTGTCAGTTCTCTGCACTTCCCTTTGGCTTATCTTCTGCACCCAGGGTATTCACAAAGTGTCTAGCTCCAGCCATTGCACTTTGCAGGCAGAGAAATATTCAAATATACCCATACTTGGACAATTGTCTGATTCAGGTGGAAAGCCAGGAATTGCTATTAAAACATCTGGCATTCGTAAAGAAACTTCTAAACTCACTGGGGTACACCATAAACTAAAAGAAATCTCACCTAGTACCCTGCCAACAAATTGTATTCCTGGGAGCAAGCTTGAATACAACTTCCCAGATGGCTTTCTTCACTCCAGAGAGGTCTCATACTGTGGGCACTACTTCAAACTACTGGCCACAAAGACCCAGCTCTCTGCAAGGAAAATCCTGCAAGCCCTGGGGTTCAAGGCCTCTTGCATTCTACTATTTCCATATGCAAGACTGTATATGAGGAAGCTACAGTGGTATCTAAAAAGCCTATGGTGTCAACATTCTCAGGACCTGGAATCAATGATTCCTATCATTCCTTGTATAAAGACAGAGTTCCTTTGGTGGGCAGAGGCCTGCTACCACAACAAGGGGCTCCCTTTCACTCTACCCCCCTGCCACCCAAACCCTAACAACAGACGCATCAGACTATGCATGGGGGGCTCACTTGGCAGGGCAGTGCATTCAGGGCAAATGGAACCCGAGACAGATGCACCTGCATATCAACCAAAAAGAAATGTTAGCTGTACAGAATTCCCTGACAGCCTTCAAGGGCCACATTCTTCCAGGACAATTATTGGTAAAGACAGACAAAACCACAGTTATGTGGTACATAAACAAAACAGGGGGGAACCCACTCGTGCCCTCTCTGCAGACTAGCAATGGCTCTGTGGAACACTGTCTTGAGCTACCAAGTGCACCTACAAGCTCAGTACCTGCCAGGCAAGCTAAATACAGTGGCAGACGACCTAAGCAGAAATCTCATGGACCCACATGAGTGGATACTGGAACCAAAAATATTCAACCTCTTGAGAAACAAATGGGAGAATCCAGAGATAGACCTGTTTGCCTCCCCTCAGAACTACCAATTGGACAAATTCTATACAAGGACTTCCCACAGTCAAGCTTGGAAAGTGGATGGCCCTGTCCTTTACCTGGGAAAGCCTCTCAGTTTATGCCTTTCCCCCTCTGTGTCTCCTCGCGAAGGTTCTGCTAAAGATCAAACAGGACAAAGCAAGGACAATACTGATTGCACCAGACTGGCCACGCCAGCACTGGTACCCCCTCTTGTGTAGTATGACACTGCTGGAACCATGGCATCTGCCTCAGACCTCTTCCCTGCTGTCCCAGCAGGAGGGCCAGATTCTGCACTCTCAGCTTCATACCCTGAACCTTGCGGCCTGGCTAATTCCTTAAGCTCTCCAATAGCATCCGTCAGTAAGCAGGTGCTAGATGTCATTCTGGAGGCAGAGAGGTCTAGTACTAGAAAATCCATTGCTGAAAAGTGGAAAAGATACTGTTCATGGAGCCAGACTCTGGGGATGGGCACAATGGTGCCCAGCTTACCGCATGTTCTTCAGTACTTAACAGAAATGCTCCACAAGGGCCTTTCCTTCTCGTCAATTAAAATTCATGCCTCTCCCATTTTAGCACATTATAATACTGAACCACCCCTCTTCTCGCACTCCCTGCTAAAGCAGTTCCTCAGAGGAGCCAAAAATTTAAGACCCCCCAGGAGAGCCCCTACTCCAGCCTGGGACCTTAACTTTGTATTGTAAAAGCTCACTCTCCCTCCTTTTGAGCCAGCTGCAATTGCAGAGTTGAAATTCCTTTCTTGGAAAACAGCCTTCCTTCTAGCCATCACTTCAGCAAGAAGAGTGTCTGAGTTACAGGCCCTCATGGCAGTGGAGCCCTTCATTATCTTCCATGCAGACAGGGTGTCCCTCAGGACCAATCCTTCCTTTATGCCCAAGGTGGTGTCTAGTGTGGCCTTTAATCAGTCCATTTATTTGCCTCCTTTTTTCCCAAATCCACAAAACAAAGGAGAACGAATACTGCACTCTTTGGATGTGCACAGACAACTTAAATTTTATTTTGACAGGATTAAGCCTCTCAGAAAATCTGAACAGCTGCTAGTTGACTTTGCTGCAGGGGCAGAGGGGAAGGCCATTTCAAAGCAAACCATTTCTAAGTTGGTAGTCCATTGCATTCATTTCTGCTATAAGCGCCATGGAAAACCTACCCCACAGGGGATAAGATCACATTCCACTAGGGTTGCATCTACCTCTACAGCCTTTTTCAGAGGTATCCCTACCAGAGACATCCTAGAAGCTGCGACCTTCACCAAGCACTACCACATGCCTATTTTTTCTAAATCCAGAGCTGGTTTTGCCACTACAGTCTTGCCAGGCTTAATAGCTGGTCCTAATGCTCTCTAACTTCCTCCTCCCTTCCTTAGCTTTGAGAATCAACCCAAATGTGATGACTGCAGCAGTGAAACACGAAGAACATAGTACAGTTGTGTACACTTACCATAAATGTAGATGTTCGAGTGTATTCACTTTTGCAGTCCTGGTTACCCTCCCTCCAGCCCCCTGACTTCTCTTGGCTCTACCTTTCCTTCTTGTTTGGTGTATTTAAGCTTTCTGGTGTATTTGCTTTTTGATGGAGATGTAACATAACATATAATTGCTTCCCATTATGGGGGCACCTGACATCTGGGGCAAGAAAAACTGATGTAATGACATCGGCTGCATGTTTTATAGACCTGACGTCATGGAAGAAGAGACAGCAGGAATTCAAGACTCTGGTATTCAGACCGGCTGAGGGCTACCTGCAAGCAGATAACCCAAATGTAATGACTGCAACAGTGAATACACCCGAACATCTACATTTATGGTAAGTGTACACAACTGTACTTGTTCCTCAAATGAAACCTTCAAGCTTAATGAATTTGTTAACTATGCATGATATTGAATGCATTTATGAGTAACTGTTCTACATAATATTATCTTTAATATTAACTATTAGTTGTATCTAAATTGTATAATGCATCTTGGAGCTTTTCTCCCTGGGCCTCCACTGAAAATGGGTCAATTCGGCCCAGTGGACTTCCCCGGTAATCAAACTGCAAATAAATAAATATTGTAATAGATGCGTTTAGAAGAATTGGAGAAGAACAATTTATGGGTTAGTATATACTTGATAGCCGGTGCTGCGGTAGCATTGTTGCCTCACAGTAAGACGCTGTCCGGTTCGATTCTCAGCTAGAGCGTCTTCTGCGTGGAGACATGCGTGAATGGGTACCGTTGAAGGTTGTGCGTCAGGGCTGGTAACTCGGCACGTAAAAATCAACTACCAATCATTAGCGGACCAGAGTTCCACTGTGGCGACCCCTAACCGGGAAAAGCCGAAAGGCACAAACAAATACTTGATAGCCATTTGCTTGAAACCATCCTGATTGATTTTAGCTTTGTCTGTCCAATTCAGGGTAATAAAGAGTTTAACCAATGAGACCTATTTTCTTTATAATATTTTACTATACAGGAAAATGACACAGGAGGAACTTGAACAGAAACGACGTGAGATGATGGAAAATGCCAAGCAGCGTGAGGAGGAAAGGTCAGAGAATGTTAGAAGGTACAAAAGAGAAGAAGAAAGGGAAAAGGAGATTGAGAAACATGAGACCAAAGAAGGGAAGTTCCTTCAGTAAGTATTCACCTTAATGCTGTTTGATGGGGCTAAATGTAGCATTTATGGGTTCCAGCTGTCTCACACTACTTAGATTAAACATTCTTTAGGTAACATCTCTATGTAAACCTGGGAACTGAAATTGCTACATATTGAATCATAGTTCTGTACTCTGTTTTCCAGATTAAACGTGGGTTAACTGCATACACAGTATTTTTATATAGACGATAATTTGAAACACATTACTGACCACCGTGAAATCATGTCATAGTGCTTTGTTAGAAATTTATTTTCCATGCAGAAATGTGACTTCTGCTATAAGGATAGTGGCAGCAAACGTGCCTCTAATTACTAAACCAAATCTGTTGAAATGTAATAGATAACACATAATTGATAACACAGAGTACATAACACAGACTTGGCTCAGGCTACCCTCAGCTTGAAGTTCTGTAGATGGGTGTAGGTCAGTGTGCCTCTGCATTCCATACGTATCTTAACAGATGGTAGTATAGCGTGACCACCTTCTTAGGAGGGTGCTGGTCATGCTGCCCACAGTATGAGGCCTCTGTAATGAGATGCAGTTCAGGATGCCTTTAGCCCACCCTCTTAGGAGGGTGCTGGTCATGCTGCCCACAGTATGAGGCCTCTGTAATGAGATGCAGTTCAGGATGCCTTTAGCCCACCCTCTTAGGAGGGTGCTGGTCATGCTGCCCACAGTATGAGGCCTCTGTAATGAGATGCAGTTCAGAATGCCTTTAGCCCCCACCCTCTTAGGAGGGTGCTGGTCATGCTGCCCACAGTATGAGGCCTCTGTAATGAGATGCAGTTCAGGATGCCGTTAGCTCACACTCTTAGGAGGGTGCTGGTCATGCTGCCCACAGTATGAGGCCTCTGTAATGAGATGCAGTTCAGGATGCCGTTAGCTCACCCTCTTAGGAGGGTGCTGGTCATGCTGCCCACAGTATGAGGCCTCTGTAATTGAGATGCAGTTCAGGATGCCTTTATCCCACCCTCTTAGGAGGGTGCTGGTCATGCTGCCCACAGTATGAGGCCTTTGTAATGAGATGCAGTTCAGGGTGCCTTCAGCCCACCCTCTTAGGAGGGTGCTGGTCATGCTGCCCACAGTATGAGGCCTCTGTAATGAGATGCAGTTCAGGATGCCTTTAGCCCACCCTCTTAGGAGGGTGCTGGTCATGCTGCCCACAGTATGAGGCCTCTGTAATTGAGATGCAGTTCAGGATGCCTTTAGCCCACCCTCTTAGGAGGGTGCTGGTTATGCTGCCCACAGTATGAGGTCTCTGTAATGAGATGCAGTTCAGGATGCCTTCAGCCCCCACCCTCTTAGGAGGGTGCTGGTCATGCTACCCACAGTATGAGGCCTCTGTAATGAGATGCAGTTCAGGATGCCTTTAGCCCCCACCCTCTTAGGAGGGTGCTGGTCATGCTGCCCACAGTATGAGGCCTCTGTAATGAGATGCAGTTCAGGATGCCGTTAGCTCACCCTCTTAGGAGGGTGCTGGTCATGCTGCCCACAGTATGAGGCCTCTGTAATTAGATGCAGTTCAGGATGCCTTTAGCCCACCCTCTTAGGAGGGTGCTGGTCATGCTGCCCACAGTATGAGGCCTCTGTAATGAGATGCAGTTCAGGACGCCGTTAGCTCACCCTCTTAGGAGGGTGCTGGTCATGCTGCCCACAGTATGAGGCCTCTGTAATGAGATGCAGTTCAGGGTGCCCTTAGCCCACCTCTTAGGAGGGTGCTGGTCATGCTGCCCACATTATGAGGCCTCTGTAATGAGATGCAGTTCAGGATGCCTTTAGCCCACCCTCTTAGGAGGGTGCTGGTCATGCTGCCCACAGTATGAGGCCTCTGTAATGAGATGCAGTTCAGGGTGCCTTTAGCCCACCCTCTTAGGAGGGTGCTGGTCATGCTTCCCCCACAGTATGAGGCCTCTGTAATGAGATGCAGTTCAGGGTGCCTTTAGCTCACCCTCTTAGGAGGGTGCTGGTCATGCTTCCCCCACAGTATGAGGCCTCTGTAATGAGATGCAGTTCAGGGTGCCTTCAGCCCACCCTCTTAGGAGGGTGCTGGTCATGCTGCCCACAGTATGAGGCCTCTGTAATGAGATGCAGTTCAGGATGCCTTTAGCCCACCCCCTTAGGAGGGTGCTGGTCATGCTGCCCACAGTATGAGGCCTCTGTAATGAGATGCAGTTCAGGATGCCTTTAGCCCCCACCCTCTTAGGAGGGTGCTGGTCATGCTGCCCACAGTATGAGGCCTCTGTAATGAGATGCAGTTCAGGATGCCTTTAGCCCACCCTCTTAGGAGGGTGCTGGTCATGCTGCCCACAGTATGAGGCCTCTGTAATGAGATGCAGTTCAGGATGCCTTTAGCCCACCCTCTTAGGAGGGTGCTGGTCATGCTGCCCACAGTATGAGGTCTCTGTAATGAGATGCAGTTCAGGATGCCTTTAGCCCACCCTCTTAGGAGGGTGCTGGTCATGCTGCCCACAGTATGAGGCCTCTGTAATAAGATGCAGTTCAGGGTGCATTTCAAACTGCTGCAGTTATCAAGTGTTTCCTAAAGGTACAGCCTGGTGCGCCTTCTGATGCTCATCCTAAGGAAGACCACTGCAGGAATTATAAATCACAGAGAGGGCAGGCGTCCAAGGTTCAATTACTGACTCCAACACTGGAGGGAGACGAGTGAAGTGGTATGGTCTGCTCACCTTTCCTGAGGGGGTTGGGGGGGGTCACAGGTGGGAAAGTAGATTTCCCTGGTGGAGACTGGGGAACCCACTTCTTCTGCATCGGTGTTGGGGTTGGGGCTGCTTGGTTTGCAGCGTCGCTTGCAGAAGTGAGGGATGACTAGTGCAGTTAACCCATTACTTTGGTCCACTTCACCTGCTTAGCTGGGCACATGCAAAGAGAAGAATCCATAATGAAAAAGCCCCAAAACACCCCTGATGGCTAGGTAAATGATGATCCCTTTAGGCTGACTCTCATCCCAGTGATGGGAAGCAAGTGCACCTATCGGTCAGGTGGGGGACTAATGATCAACAGACAGAGCGGACCAAAAAGTGGAAAAAAGACAAGGTATTATAAATATATAACCTGATTGGGATATCAGCCATAAACTGGATAGAAGTTCTTTGCTCCAACCTGTTTAGCAGTGAGACATCCCTTTGAAGATGCGACTGCACTTTTGAGCCATGACCATGAGGAGATCCTTGCAGTAAAAGAGAATGCACCTTGCACTCAGATTTGCCTTTTTTGTTAGCCTGTTGACAACATTTCTTTCAGTGTGCTCTACTAGTTTGTCAGTTATTTTGTGGCCTTTCAGTATCAACAAGACATTGGCAACCTTCAAACACTGGACCCACCCAGTTTGGGTTCGTGAAGGGCCGATCTTGTCTCCTGAACCTGATTGACTTCTTCAAATCAGTCTCCAGAGCTGTGGACGAGGGTAAGGTGGTCCACACAGCCTATCTGGACCTCACCAAGGCCTTCGACACCATCCCCCACTCTGGAATCATAGATAAACTTACTAAGCTGGGCATTAATCCCTACGTCACTTGATGGGTTGCCAGTTGGCTTACTGACAGAACCCAGACTGTAAAAGCAGCCGACTCCAAATCCATCTCCAGGCAAGTGACAAGTGGAGTACCTCAGGGTTCAGTCCTGGGACCACTCTTGTTTGGCATCTACTTCTCAGAAGTACAGGCCAACACTAAGGGACTCTGGCTAACAAAGTTTGCAGATGACTGCAAACTGGGAGCCATTATTGAATCCCCAAATGATGTGGATATTCTACAAAAGGGCCTTACAGAAACAGATGCCTGGTGCCAGAGCCATGGGCTGAAGCTCAATGCCAAGAAATGTATAGTTATCCCCTTTGGAAAAAAACATGTACCCATGAATTACCACATAGGTGGCAGTACACTAAACACCGAAAGTGTGATGAGAGACTTAGAGACAGAGGTGGACAGTGGTCTCACCTTCGATAACCACATCGCCACAACAGTCAGGAAATCCTTCTATATGGCACACCTCATCACTAAGGGCTTTTCATTCAGAAAAAAGGAGGTCATTGACCCACTGTAGTCATCCCTCATTAGACCCATTATAGAGTATAACACCCCATTTGGTATGTACCTCACAAGACATCTGCAACAGCTTGAAAGGCCGCAGAAATACCTCACTAAAAGAATCACAGGCCTAAAGCAAATGCCATATGCTGACCATCTAAAAAAACTCCAGCTATACTCTGTGGCATATCGTCTACTCAGAGGCAATCTCTACTTAACATACAAGGACATGTCAAACCCTGAGCTGTTGGACATGCTCCACTTAAAGAAATCCCAATTCCTCAGAGCCACACGCTCCAGGGATCTAAACCTTGTCATCACAATGAACAAAACATGCAGGAGGGATAGGTTCCTGACCCAGAGACTCCCCATACTCTGGAATAGACTGCCCTTACATGTCAAGCAGAGCGCATCCTTGGCCCTCTTCCAAAAGAACCTTGATGATTGGATGGGAGATAGGAAATTCACCCCAGGTATCATGTCAGTCGCCCTGCTAGACGGAGGTCCAGTGAAATAAATATTGTGGGAAGAAATATCCAGGGAATTGTTATGGCTCGGCTTGTATAGGCCCTAGGGCTGATAGCCTAGTACCAACCTATGAACACTGATTAATACACATACTCCATGCATGTAGGTTCATTGAGATATTAGGAATGCTGTTTTGAGATGCTGTGTATTCATCTTGTAGCACAGTATGAACTTCATCTTTATGCACATAGACATTACATTACAGTAGTAAAGAATGTAGCAGCAGAGTGCAGTCTGAAATCTCCTTTTGAAGCGCTTTTAAATGCAAGGCCTGAAGACGAAAAAGGCAGAGATGTTTGCCTCTTAGTTCAATGTGAATTAGATCCGCGTGGAACAAAGATACACAGATAGCCTTTACTGCTCTTCCTGCTACTGGAACTAATAAAGAATTTTCCATATTACACCATTGTATAGCAGTAAAAAGCCTACATTAGAATTGCCCCATCAACTAACATAAACACACATTCCTACGACTTGTCCGTCATCCGTCTGCTTGTCTAACACTAAATACTATTCTACATAACTATATTTCCACTTGGGCATTACGATCCAGTGGATAATAACTCTTGTCTGCCCACAAACCTATCAAATCTGCTGGGCATAGTGTGTTCTCATATCATGTTGCTGAGATCTGGAACTCCTTACCTGTAGCCATCAGGTCAGTACCCTCTCTTCAGTCATGTAAAACAATTCTGAAAGGCTTTCTGTCCAGTGTCTGGCTCTATTCTTGCTCATCCCAAGGGTAAACTATATCTCTAAATATGAACATACCTTCACCTCCTTACTCTCACTTCTTCATTCACTTCCTTACTTCAGTCACTTTCAATTGCCTGACCCTCTAACTGGTATGCTAACTAAAACCCTATTTGTTATATCACTTCATATTGCAAATTTCTCTTTATATTGTATTAACTTAACTTTACTTTCTCTAAACTGATTAAAATTTCTGTAAATATTAAATAATTCTTAAATACGTTTTATCTATTCTTAACCAATGTTTTCACATTGTGTAATTTGGTACAATTATTGAAACTGTACGCGCTTTGGCTGAAAGGGATGGAAAAAGTCTGTTGAGTCGTACCAGAAATACCCAGCTGCTAATTTAGTAGAATAAATTGGTACAAAAACTGAAGGGGAAGAAACCATAATGGATGATAACAGAACCTTTTTAAAGCGATTGTTCTCAAAATGTTTTTATAATAATTTGGAGATCTTCTTCTTGGGCCTCTGCCAAAAATGGTGACCTACCCAGTCGGACTATCAAAGTAATCAAATGATATTAAATAAATATGTTACCAGTACAGGTGACTCCATATGAACTGCAGAAGGAGGCAGTTCTGGGTGCGCTACTGATGCTGAGAAGGCCACTCTTGGCTAATGTCAAAGACTAAAACAGTACTAATTTCATAATCATTAATCATACCCTGACTCAAGAATGAAGTCTGTTCCTCTCAAGGTATTGGAAACATTTGGAGAAGTTAAATAGGGTAACTGTCATATAATATAAATAATACTGTGTTTTGTGGAGCTTTTCTCCCTGGGCCTCTGCTGACAGTGGACATATATATATCCAGCTGGACTAGCCCAGTCAACAAATGTAAACTAAATAAAAAATAAACCATATATTTTATTGTGGAGCTTTTCTCCCCGGGCCTCTACTGAAAATGGACATGTATCCAGCTAGACTAGCCCGGTCAACAAATGTAAAATAAATAAATGAAATAAAATATATGTGTATACATAAAACAGATGACAAGGGGAAGGTGGAAGTAATATTTATTCATAAGAATAGGAACGAATATCCTATAATACATTTAGACATTCATATTGTTGACAAGTTACTGCACTCTGAAACTTGGCTACTTACCTTAACACTTCACATCATCATTGGTCACAACTTCCCTCATTCCTGGTGGGAGGGCGGGAGCGTAGTTAGATTCTCTGTGACTTAAATGTACCTCTGGTAAAAGTAGAGGGGACAGCAGCAGCACAATGCACTCTTAAAAGTATACGGTCCTAATAAAGATAAAAGGGATGGGTGTAGAAATGTCAAAAGGAACTAAAGTCTGTCTCTGGCTGAAAGGGGTAGAAAATAATCTGTTATTGAGTCTTACCAGAAATACCCAGTTGCTAATTTAGTAAAATAAATTGATACAGAAACTGAAAGGGAAGAAACCATAATGGATTATATATAGAACCTTGTATGAAAATTCCAGCCATTAAAATAAAGTATAGTTATGCAAGTAAACTTACCACAATAGTAGATGTTTGGATGATTACTGCTGTGTTGGCCTTGGCTATATGGGTTATATCTTGCATAGGATATAACCACTGTCCAGCTTCCAGAGTTTCAGAGGCACCTTCCAAGTGCCCAAACAGTCACAGATCAAGCTGAGCTGATTAAAAACGACAGGTTTGTTACCAAACCCTTCAGAGCCTTCATGCTAAGAGAGAGAGGGAGGCTGCTCCCTGAAAGGACAGTGGTAGGAGCAACAAAAACTAAATATCAACGCTCTGACATAAACAACACATCAGAAAACAAGGGGGATGGAGGGAGGGAGTGGCAACTGAAGCAGTGATCATTCACAGAAAACAAGGGGGGTGGAGGGAGGGATATAAGTGCACTTTATTTGCCTTTTATGTGTAAGAAAATTTGTTAGATGTCAGCTAGGAGGGGAAAATGAGAGTGTGGTAAGCAGATTCCGTACAAGGACTTGCACACTAACTGCCTTTTTTATGTCTAGGCACAGCACACAGTCACAAATCTTGTTCTATTTGTCAGTCATTCATTCCCAAAACTCTTACATCAAACCTTTCCTCTCTCAACACCCGGAAACTTAGCATCTGAAACAAATAGCCCAGTCTAAGACGGTAGAATCCACATCCTTAGATGTCCTTCTTCCACCTAAAGAGAATCTTAAGAGGCCGAGAGCAGATGCACAGTGTAACATTTTGGACTCTGATGTACCCTGTAAGGTTGCAGAACCAACAGTAGATCAAGTTACCTCTCAGTTGCCCACTACTGAGACCGTGTCAAGAGGCCAATATGGCTCCTGAAGCCTTGCAGACTGTGGATACGTCCAGTAAACTGCAGCTTATCATTCCCAAGAGTGCTCCTGGTGTCCCTCAGATATTAGTTAGGAATTAATCTCAGGTACAATTAATAGTGGTTAGGCAGGGTTCCCATGTGGGTGGACATCATGGCCAAAAAGAAAAAAAAAACAAAAGACTAGACATGTAGCCTCTCCTTCAGCAGCTAAAGAGAAGGAATGAATAGATTTTTTCCAGGGCTTCTTCAAGGCTATTAGGGCTTTGACCCCCCCCCCCCTTTTGGGTCCCCTCAACCACAGCCTACTCATCAAAAACCTACTGTGATGTCCTCCTCTTCTGAAGAACAGGATAATGATTCAGACCACTCTTTCGACTGTTCCTCTCAGCTGCATTCTCCTGGACAAAGCTCTTTGGATGAAGATTTTGTCTCCAGATTCCCCTTTTGAGGACGCTTCCTTTGGGGAGACTACCCAGAACATGATGAAACACTGAGTGGCAAACCTCTCAGATCTCTGATGTACAGAAGAGGAAATGGGCATTCCTATCCCTTTCCCATTCCCTCCTGAGCTTGAAGCTTTCCAGGACACTTTCCAGTCCACCTCTTCAGTGCCTGACTCCAAACTGCCAATTCCTAAAATACAGACAAAGCTTTACAATATGCCTGATGACCTAAAATACTTGTACAAGAATCCTAGAATCCTGTGTCAGATCCCCTCTGCAGTGTTTCTTGCTTCAGATAAGCCTTCTAAGCTCTAACTCCGTGCCAATGCCTTACCTACAGACAAGGATAGTGAGATTATGGATCGGTGGGGAAAGAAGGTATACACCTCTTCTATCCTCGCTTTTAGGGCAATTAACTACCAGACTCAAATGACTAAATGTTTGATTTCTATGCTTTAGTCTGGATCCTCCCAACTGCAGAATCAAAGCAACTAATGCAGAATCTACTCTCCCAGGCCACTTAAATAGCCAGGCACTACATTAACTCCAACAATGAATGCTTCCTGTAGGGCAGCAGCTACTGGGTCTGTTATTCGCAGATGTGCATGGCTTTGTAGCCAGCCTATCCCTGAGGATTTCAAGTCAAAACTCTGAAACTTCCCCGTGGACAAAGACCTGTTGTTTTGCCCTCAGGAGGCCAGCCTGTTCAAAACACTCCAAGACCAAGGTAAGACCATGAAAGACTGCAGTCAGATTCTACTCTTCTCAGTTCCTAGATACCTTAAGAACTACCCATCTAAATCTACATCCTTCCTTAAAAGGAACCCTAGGACATCTCAAAAACTGAGAAAAACTCCTAGGAAAAGGTACTCTGACAAACCTCACAGCGAACCTCCATCTGAGAGGCCTCCCTTTACAAATCAAAATCTGTGACTACTTCTGCTGCAACCCCTCCCCTGTCCTCAACCCCTCTAACTCCACTTTTCCAAAGAATGTCATTCTCCCTGGCCAGGTGGGAAACAGTTACCACAGACAAATGGGTCCTGTCCATCATCAAGGACAGTTATGCCATGTCCTGGGAGAATATTCCTCCTCTGAAAGGCATGGCACATCCTTCTCACAACCAACTGTCTCTCTTCATCCCCATCATTGAGGATCTCCTGAATCAGGACATTATCTAACAAGTCCCAAAAGATTTTATAGGACATGGATTCTACTCTAGGATCTTCCTTGTGCCAAGAAAAGAACAATGGAGACCCATAATAGACCTTTCTCTTCTAAACACTACCTTGAAAGTGCCAACTTTCAAAATGCTCTGTCTTCTCACACTCTCACGTGTCATTCTTCCCCAGGCCTTTAAAGTGCCCCTATATCTGAAAGCTGCCTATTTGCATGTAACTAATCGTCCTTCTTACAGGAAATTCCTCAGGTTTTTCTGTGACTCCTCACATTTTCAGTTAACTGCTCTGCCTTTTGGTCTTTCAGCAGCACCAAGGGTGTTCATAAAGTGTCTAGCTCCAGTGGTGGCATTCTGCCACACCCAGAGAATTTGTGTTTTTCCCTACCTGGACGACCTGTTGGTCCAAGTTCTCTGTCCAGGAGTCCTGTTTCAGTATCTAGATTTCACTCTACAACTCCTGTAAAGTGTGGGTTTCATAATCAACTACAAAAAATCCCATATAGTTCCTACACAGGATCTGGTTTTCCTGGGTTGCAGACTGGACACAAAATGCATGCCTTCCTTTAGCAGGAGAAAGTTCCCAGTTTTTCCAGTTTCTTCCTAGATTTCTCCTCTGCAATACACTGCACAACAAAGGAGATGCTAAAAACTTTCGGTTTCATGGTTGCCACTATTCCTGTGCTTCCCCTGGCCAGACTTCACATGAGGGAAATCCAATGGTATTTGAAATCTGTGTGGTCCCAACACTACCACACAGTGGACAACCCTGATGCCCCTCTTCCCATGTCTCAAAATGGAGCTACTTTGGTGGAAAGAACAAGTAATTCTCAACCTAGTGCTTCCCTTCACATCCTGTCCTCCTCTTCAAGAAGTTAACCTAGATGCATGGGATGAAGTGTTGGGGGCATAGAGAGAATCACGCCAGGGACAGAGTAGATGTCAACCAGTGTTCCTGAAGGAACTTATCAAACTGAAGAAAATGAGGACACTTTTACATGCACTGTAGACCTTCCCCAGCCTATGGAAACCCAGACCACTCCTAGTGTACATGGATAGCATCACAGTCATGATACATAAACAGAGAGGCACCAGGTCTTACCAGCTGTGAAGGTTAGCACAAGAGCCATGGAACTTAGCCTCCCAGGTGGACACCACCCTCACAGCCACATACAGTCCCTCAAAGTACAGTGTGCTGGCAGACTTCCCTGTGAATAGACCCTAAACAGATGAGTTTTCCAGACAGTCACTTTTCAGTGGGGCACACCTCAGGTAGACCTCTTTGCTTCACAGACCAAGCAGTCATCAGCTTCCCCCAACCAGGGAACCTTCTCTCAGCTTGGAGGACAGATGCCTTCTCTTTCTCTTCCAGTGGATAGCAATGTTCCACTGTGCCTTCCCTCCACTACTACTACTTCCAAACATTATTCTAAATGAACAAAAGGAAGCACAGAAAGTCCTTCTACTGGCCCCTTTTGGCCAAGCCAGCATTGCTTTCTTCTGCTTTTTTACTTGACAAAGGGAAATTACAGGAAAATACCTCTGCAACCAGACCTGATGACTCCACACAAAAGATTGCTTCTCCACCCAAACCTGTCCTCACTCAGATTGACTCTGTGGATGATAGGATTTTAATCCCTCGAAGACTCTTTTTCTTGGAGGATGTTATCCAAGTACTACAGGAAGTCAGGAGGCCCACTACTAGAGAGTGTTACACAGCTAAGGGGTAAAGGTTCTCTTACTGGTGCCACTAACACAGTCAGGACCCACTCATATCACAAGTTTCTGCTGTACTGTAGTATCCCTGTGAGCTACTTCAGTCAAGTTTGGCCTACTCTTTAATAAAAGCTCACTTGTCAGCCATCAGTGCCTGCCTGTCTCTCAACCCCCCCCTCCCCACTTACGACTAGAGCAGAGGTCAAGCTTTTACTGAGGTGAGTTCTGCATCTTAACCCACCAAGGACCCCCCCCCCAAAAGTATCTCAATTTTATACTTAAATTGCTGCCGTTTGAACCAGAAACTTCTGCCTCTTTAAAATTTTCCACTTGGCTGTCATCTCTGCTAGGAGAGTCTCTGTCATGGCCATTCCATCTTTCCTTATTTTCCACAAAGACATGGTGACTCTCAGGACTAATCCATCTTTCATACCTAAGCTGTCCCTCAATCAGTCTATTCACCTACCCACTTTGTTTCCTAACCCCCAAAATGGAAGGGGGGATCTTATATTCTCTGGACATTACTAGACAACTGAGATTTTATCTGGACAAAAGTGAATCTTTCAGCAGGACTGACCAGCTCTTTGTACCTTTTATGAGCTCTAAGTTGGGCCAGCTGGTCTCCAAACAAACTAGTGCAACCTTCTTCTGCTATTCACATTATGGTAAGTCCCTGCCATCCTCACCAAAAGCTTATTTCATTAGGGCAGTGGCTTCCTTGGGAGCTTTTCACAAGGGAGTAAATGCCAGGTGAAGTCCATCTTGGAAGCTGATACTTAGTCCTCTGCACACATCTTCAGCAGACACTACAAAATTAATATCTTCTCCAGGTCCAGGGCTGCCTTTGCTTGGTCTGTCCTGTCTGGGCTGCTACACTGCTCATCTGCTCAGTCAAACCACCCTTCTTTCTGTCTTTTTCAGTTCTGGGAATCACCCATATGTCAGGAATACTGCAACAGTGATTTCAGTCAGGACATAGTACAGCTGTGTAAGAACTTACAGTAACAATAGAATTCGCCCTGATCAGTGTTGCAGAATTCCTTCCCATACTCTGTCCCCTCTTGTCTGTTGCACTTCAGCCTTCTTCTTCTGTCCCTCTGCTTTAACCTCTACTGCGCTGCATGGAAATGGGGGAGTTTAGTAACCTATTCAGACTGCACCCCTTCGAGCTGATCACTCTCCTTTCTCAGTAGTCTTCAGGCTGCTGGCTTGGAGATAGTCTGAGGTACAAGCTCATACATACATCCATATTACCCCTATGCTGATGAGCTGAGGTCATGCATCTGACGCATGACTCGGGAAGGTAAAGCTTTAGTACCCCAGCTGGATGTCAATGGTGACAACCCCATGTAACAGGATTACTGCAGCAGTGATCAGTAGGACATCTACTGTTCGGATAAGGTCTTACACAACTGCACTTTCTCAAACAAACCCTATCTCTGTAGAAAATGAGATGGGGTTGACTCACCATAAGAGCTTGCAACTATGATACTCTTCTTGCAGAGATTAGTGCAATCAGTAAAACAGTTTTCCATGTTAAGGACCTCAAGTCAGCCAGGTCACTGTTTTAAGTGGAACCAGTGTTAGCTTTTCTAACACAAAATTATACCACCAAGGAGGGACCACCAATTTTCTTGGAAATCTCTTATGCAAAACAAATATTTTGACACAAGAATGCATTGAAAGAGGAAGATCCTTGGGCAGACCTGCTGAAGTGGCTGATAAATGAACATTGATAACAGGAGTGAGAAAGACCAGTATAATATTGTCTCACTCAGACATTGTAAAACTGGAGGAAAAAGTAGTCCTGAATGAGTGTTGGTTATGTTCTTGGAGCCAACTAGAAATCTTTTCCAATTTGCTAATGTATGATTTTCTAGCAGCAGGCTTTCTTGCCTCCATTAGTACCTGCTATATGTCCTCTGTAAACAGGCGCCTAAAGGGAATGAAGATCCATCATCCAGCCAATCAACTGAAGTTGGTTGAGATTGGGATGTAACAAAGAGCACTGATCCTGTGTGAGTAGATCCATTCTGTGAAGGAACTTGTGGCCCGTGGCCATTAAGTGGCCTGGATATTAATGGAAAGGGTGGAAATGCATACAGTAACATTCCTGCCCAAGGCAAAAAAAAAACATCTGTCTTCCAGGCCTTCTTACATGGAGTCCTGGAGCAGAATCATGGCAGCTGATTGTTCAGAGTGAGCTAATAGTTCTACTTGAGGAACTCCTCAGAGATGGATCAAATATTGGAAGACTCCCTTATCTAGCTTACATTCACGAGGGTCTGCTATTGTCCTGCTCAGTTTGTCTGCCACACAGTTTTGCTCTGATGGAATGTAGGATGCCTGTAGAGTGAGATTGTGCTGTGAAGCTATATCCCAAAGCTAACATGGCTAGTCTGCAAAGTTAGGCATGACCTGTTTCCACTTGCTTTTTGAAGTACCACATGACTGTGCTATTGTCTGTAATAACTTGAAGATGTCCCAGGGACCAAAGATTGAGAGAGTTGAGTGCCTTGACCAGTGCAAGCATCTGTTTTTATATTTATGTGATTGGGTCTGTCCTTGGTGCCCACACAGTTTGCATTTTTATCCCTCCTGTCTGAGGCATCTGTGGTCACTAACTGTTTTGGAACAAGGAGGGAGAAGGGGAGACCCATATTTAAGAATATTGCTGTCTCCACCAAGTAATTTCTCTTCTAGCAAACATCAGCACTGGGATTTGAAAAGACAAAGGATGTTGGTGCTGGGACCAAAGAGACTTCAGATACTATTGTGTCTTTCTCGTGTGGAGTCTTGCCAGGTGTATTATGCGAATCATAGATGTCGTGAATCCCAAAATCCTGAAGTATTCCCTCACAGTGACAGAAGTCTGAGTAGAAAACCTTAAAAATAACTCTAGATATAGATCTATTTTTTTCCATGTGGAAGAAAAACTCTTTGAGACCTGAGGTGTCTAGCTGACACCCCAGCAGGAATACAATCCTATGTGAAGGAGTCAAAAAAGTCTTTAGAATGTTGTCTTGGAACCACAGGTTGTGTAAGAGATCCCTGACGTTTTAGAAAAAAAACACTCTGCAAAGATGAGTATGATGTCTAAATATGGAAAAAATGTGGAAACCTGAAGCCCTGCAGTGAGCTATAGCTGGAGTTGGACAATTTGTGAACACTCATAGTGCAGTAGATAGTTTGTGTCTTTCGGCTTTTCACGGTTAGGGGTCGCCACAGCGGAACTCCGGTCTGCTAATGATTGGCAGTAGATTTTTACGTGCCGAGTTGCCAGCTCTGACGCACAACCTTCAATGAAGGTACGCCCATTCACGCATGTCTCCACACAGAAGACGCTCTAGCTGAGAGTTGAACAGGACAGCGTCTTACTGTGAGGCGACAATGCTACCGTAGCACCACCACCGCAGTAGATAGTATATAGGGTAATGCAGAGAACTAGTAATGTGGCCTGGCACACACAAATTTAAATGCCTGAAGTCTGGATGAATAGGGATGGGGATGATGTGTGCCTTTTAAATCTAGTGTTATAAGGAAAATTAAAGAGGCAGAAGGGTAAAAAACTTCAAAGTGATAGCATTTTGAACTTGGCTTCTAAAAAAATCCAGAACTGGTCTCCATATATTGAGTAAAATCATTTCCCCCCTGGGAAGCAAGAAATGTTTCTGTTATTTGCTGGGACAGCATGTTCTATAGGACAGGTGGAAATGAGAGTCAGGCCTTGTGGATGAAGAATTACTCCCTGGTAAGGAGGAATTTCCACACAGTGCTATCTGTAACCTTAATGAAAGATGTTCAGAACCCATTTGTCTGAAGCTATCTGTTGCCAAAAAGGAAAGTGGAGATTCAGGCTTTCTACAAGGGAAAGAGGGGGCTGCCAGTGTGGGATGAGTGGTAGGGAAGAAGGCCCCTTGAATTGTCATTCTGGCTTTTTGGACTGTCCTTGAATTTGGGGGTTTCCTGATATCCTTTTGGAAACCCCCTTGCCATTTCTTCATAAGTGTCCATTTGCATGTGTTTTGTTAAGACTTTATTTTCTTCCCAGAATTAGATGAGGGGTTAGAGAACCCCTTAGAAAAATTGAAAATGAGGGCTGAAAAATCTTAAGAGATTCCCTGTGTCAGCTTACCCCTTTCATCACACTTTTTGATCACCTCTGCAGTAGAGGAATCCAAAACTAAACCTCCATCCAAAAGAGAATTTAAAATCTCATTTTTTACATCATGTGGGAGAGCAGCCAGGCTGTCTCTAAACAGTATCACTGACCATAACCCTTGAAGAGTTTAGTATTAATTTCTTGCACCTGCAATGTGCGAGTGTTTATGTTTCCAACCTGAAATGTTGGAAATCAAATCCATGACCATGAACACGACCGAATGAGATATTTCAGGAAAGTCAATATCTCAGGAATTTTGACTTTACCAAAAATACCACACTTCCAGTAAATTGGCAACAAACATTTTTCGGGGGGCAAGCCCCCCCTGCACCCCCTGTGTAGGGGGTGCTCCACCCCCCCACACCCCCTGCTACTGATATATACAAACTCCAAGATGGCACTACAGTGAGGGAAAGGGTACATTTCCCAATCCCCACTATAGTGTGATCTACATCCAAAATGTTGAATCCACAACAGCGAATGCCAGTGTGCATTCGCTGTTGTGACTTCAACATTTTTTTTTCAGTATTTTAAAATGTTGAACTAGGGCGTTCGATGTTTCCAATTTGGACATAGTCTGATCGCCCTTCTGATAGTAAACCCCTTGAAGAAGTGTCAACTGAGTCATACACACAGTAGACAATGAGTAGTGATGTGTCCAGTTGAAGAAACTAAATTATTTAAACCCGATTTTTCCTCACAAAAAGAATCTACAGACAAACCTTTCCTTATACTTTCACAATTAGTCAGAATAAACTTTTAGCGTATGAGCCTGACAGTTCAAAACTCTAAAAATCAAAGTCGCAGAAGCATATACTCTTCCTATACTTATCAGTAATCTTCCTACTCTTATCAAAAAGAGTAGGATTGAAATGTAAACTAAATGTTTAGCAGCAATAGGATTATCTAAAGCTGTAAATGTTGGGTCAGGTTTGGGAAGAGTGTATAAAAACTTAGATAACTGATAAACTTTACACATTCTGTTTTCCTTTTTAGGGGCAGCAGGCTGACTTAACCAGAAAATTGAAGGCAGTGACGCACACATCCTCCAAAGCTGACAGGAATACAGGAATGGGTGAAGCTTCTGGAAATTCCTTCTTTAACACCTTATAGTATTTTCTTATGGATGGATAAACCACAGTGTTCTCCCCCTGAAGACACTGAAACATTCTGGAAGTCGTCTCAGAGAAAGAGAAAAATCCCAAAGGGAGAATCAGAAACTGAACTCTCCTCTGAATCCGAAATCAGGAGAAAATCCTGTATCTGTCCCTTCATCTTCCAGTCCAAATTCTAAATCTTGAATTTCATCAGGTAAAAAGGTATCCCTGTTTCTTTTACCAGAAACCACCTTTCAAAAAGGATCAGTAGCCTGAATTAAACCCTGAGCCAAACCCAGTAAATTATTGCTGTGTAAGGAAATTTGAGGAGGAGCAGTGGCGTGCTTAGTTTACTATTTCGTTTTAACAGGAAAATGGGACCAACAGTTATTGGTAGCAGCAACCGCTTCCCGAATGATTGGTATAGCATTCTGACATATCAAGGAAGTCTTCCCTGTTTCCTCTCCTAGGACTGTTAATAGTAGCTCTCCCATGCCCAGTGGAAGGTCCCTAGCAGCTGCAGAGGATGTGGCTAACCTTCGCTTCATAGTGGCTGGATGTGCTACACTAGAGGGCTCTGGGTTAAAAGATGAGTGGTCTGATGAACAAAATAATGGCCACAGCAGGGTCACTCACCTGTGACTGAGGCAAATTGCTAGCTTACTGTGGTGGCAAAGGCTGTTTGCTTAACCTTTTATTTTTGTGGCTGGTTGTTCCTTGGTCAAGGTGAAAATTGTCTCCCTTTCTTGTGAAAAACAAGCAGGAAAAGCCGGTAAAAATTAAGTATTTAAAAGTCATTTATTTCACGCAGACAGTAAAAAGCACCTTAAAACACTTTACCAGCCCCCAAAATTAAAATAAATACAATTTCTGTACAGAAGAAATGAAAGTTACCCTAAAGCTCTGGAAGCTGGCCAGCTGTTATTCCCTGTGCAGGACACAACCCATATAGCTAAGGCTACTGCAGCAGTGGTCAGTATGATAAACATTGAAGATTGTGCGGAGATGAGTGAGGCAGAGAGATCCATAGTGCTCACTCACTAAGAGAAAAGGGAGCTAGGAATTGTTACAGTAGAGTGACACCCCCGCGTGTTTCTATAAGATCATTGTACTGACGCATCCTGGGATCTAATATCGCATGGTCATCATTACATTCATAATTCTAAACACATGCTACATAGAAAGTATTGAAAGATCTTATCCTGAAGTCTATATGATGGGCAACACACTTGCAGTAATATTTTGTCTAGAGCACACAAGTGTTAGTAAGTGTTCATATGTTACTTATGAGGCCATAATTTTCATATATTTCTAAGTATTTCATCAACTAGGCGACACAGAGCAGAACTCCTTAGCCTCATATGAAAGCTCACAACTGGATGAACAAAAATACTGCTGACAGCATGTGCATAGCTTGAGTGGTTACTGAGGTAGTAAGTTATTTACAAAAAAAATTTGTTGTAATTTAGGAAATCCAATATAAAACCTAGAATTTGATTAATGCCTTCTGTAAAGATTAGTTTCTGCTGAGCAGTGTGCCATTTACACTTCTTTAGTAACACTTATGATTTTAGAATTGTGAATATTTGAACTAGGAGTTTGTAGCTTTATTTTGTTAAAAGGCTCAGAATCGAGTCAGTGAAAGTTAGAGTACAAACTTCCTGAGCTGTAGTAGAGGGAATTAATTAACATATGCAGATTGCATAAGAGATGCCACGTAGGGTGCATAATAAAAATGCTAGACTCAGGGAGTTTAAAACAAGGATAATTGTGTTATCATTGGTTACCTTTACCGAAAATAAGTTCTTAGCAGGATGGCACGGAACTCTTGAGGTGGTAAAATAAGACAAGGTGGAAAGAGAAAGTCAGAGCAAATTTGTCTCATGAATGTGATGATGCTTTTAACCAGCTAGAAACTGTCTTGGGGTCAGTCTTTAATAAACCTTTGGTTGTATAAACCAGTACTGCTGAAGTAGGGTTAGGAGTTGCTTTTTCTCAGGAGGTAGATTATGAGGAACACTCACTCTATTATCCAAATAGGAAGTTAAGTAAAGCTGAGACAGGATACTGTGCTGTAGTAGGCAGTGTCTTACTATTAAATGGGTACTAAATTCCTTGCAGTGTGACTTAGGACTCAGCTTCACTCTGGTAACTTGACAGTGTATCCCGGCAGTGGTTGTACAAACAAAATGTAAACACCAAATTGAGTAGGTGAGCCTTGTCATTACAACCATTCCTTTTCATCTTCAGACATTTGTATGACCAAATCTGGATGTATCACAAGGCTGTCTAGGCACCAGACTAAGGCCTTGAGCTTGCTGGGGGCGAATATCCATGCTTCCTGCCACTAATATCTTGTTAGTAATAGTTTTCTTTGGTTGCTAAGTTCCATGATTGTGCGTCAGTAACAGGTTAATAAAAACCATGTGCTCTTCATCGTCCCCGTGGAATTTTTAAATAAATTTTAAAATGATGTACAGGTAAACTGTTTCTTGCTGTTTTGAGCTGACTTGCTGTTATCTCAGTGAATTTGTGCTACATTGGGCTTGAAGGGTTTTTTTCCATATATAGGCAGACCAACAGTTTCCATTGCTTTTTTAATAGGGGCTACTTAAAAAGATAAAGTAAAAGTAAATAACCCACTTTTTATGAAAGTTAACTTTAGCTGATATTATTTCTCCCAGGGCAAGATCTTAACTTGCCCCCTCTCATAATAGGAGTCATACTGACGTTATTGTTACTTATGACTACATAGTACCTACAGAATTTTTCAGGAGTATAATTGCTCTTAAAATTCTGCATTGATTGTGTTCAGTTTAGGTCACAGAGTGCATGTATATTAATGGCTGACCTAGACTGGACCAACTAACTATTTTGACCAAAAAAAATGAAAATTGAAATCAGTTATGTGTCACTGCATCACCATTAGCCTCAAAACTTAAGCTCTGCATAGACTGATTAACCAGTGATGTAGTGTGCCCTTCTCATTTCTTGGTTTTGTGAGAACCCACTTTAAGGGGAACATTTAGCAACAAAGTGAGATGAGAGCAGCCCGTTCTGAGCAAGTCTGATGTGCTACTTACCATGATCGATCAAATAAGACTGTTTCTATTAGATATGCTGGTACATATGTGGTGGGGAAGCGCTTTGAATAAGATTATTAAGAGTTGAAACTAGTCCTTGAATTCCAGTCAGTAAAAGCTGTAGTTTGATTTTAATTGCAGTTTAGCAAGTCACTAGTATCCTTGTCTCATAAATGTTTAGTCACTCGATGACTGAAATGAACGATGGTATTCAACAAACATTTGTGTCTGTGGTGTTTAGAAATGTGCAGGCTTGACAAGTAATTGTAAGGATGTTTTGAATTATGTCTGGACTTTATTATAGTAGCCTTTTTTCTGTTTTGTGATGCTTTTTGATACCCTAGTGTCTCGGGAATGGATAGGATCTTGCTGAACCTAAGTAGCATACTGAGGCATGATCTTCAGTTTAATGTGTTGATATTGATCAAAATCTACTAGAATGTGACAATTCCAGTAATTTTAATAATAAATAGATTATGTATATGTCGAGTCCAGGGTTGTGGTTTAATGTTACAAAGTTTAAGGGGAAACAAAAGAAACATCTTTTTTATTTAAAGTCGTAGGCTTCCTTGGTGCATTTCTGTGTTGCATGTATGCAGACATTGTTATTGCAAATTCCATGGGAATGTTGTAACTTTAGAACTAAAAACCACATACCAGACCACTCAAATACAGTGCAATTGATTTTATTTTCGGTTCAGTGTCACAGATAAATGTGTTTATACACAAGGCTGTTTTTAGGGTTGTAACTTTGTTGGTCTTTGTGAACTTCTAACATGTTCATGGTGGCTGGCAGTCTTGTCTTATAGCAGTTGCTCATACTATAATTTTCTTCTGGCAGAATGTTTAAGTGGGTGTTTGATGGTTGGGTCTGAATGTGTACATGACAGAATGTTTTAATGTAGTTTTTGTTAGGGAATTATGTATGGATAATGCATATTTTTAATTGTGTGATTTTCCCATTGATCATGATTTGAATATTTGTGTTGATGAGCATTCGTTAACTTAACTCCTCTTAATTATTACATCTTTTCAGGAAATATTTTTTTCCAGGAACTCAGTACTAGCACACATTAATTTTGCATTATTTCTGTACCAAAGAGATACAGTTGCAAATGGTAGTTTTACCACTTTGGACATTATTTTTAAAATAGTTTTTTGCTTTGTAACCTTTTGACAGTTTTATCTTTAATTTTTAAAATAGTTTGTCCTGATGGGCTAAGTGTAAAGAAATAGGACAGACCTTGGTGTGGTAAAGTGCTTGGTGATGTACTATACATAACACTTATTTGTGGTTTTAATGATGTATGATCTGAACAATTTGAAGTTTGCAGCTGCAGTATTAATCTATTCAAAAAAGTGATGTTGCCATTTTCCAGCATTCTGTGTGTTCACATAATGCTGAATGTTATACCCTTGGTATTGATTGTTATATAACTACTGGATAAATTAGGTTCATAGGTTGGTACTAGGCTATCGGCCTTCGGGCCTGTGCAAGCCTAACCATAACAATTCCCTGGCTATTTCTTCCCACACTGTTTACTTCCCTGGACCCCCGTCTAGCAGGGCGACTGACATGATTCCCGGGGGTGAATTTCCTCTCTCCCATCCAATCGTCAAGGCTCCTTTTGAAGAGGGCCAAAGAGGCACTCTGCTTGACATGTACGGGCAGTCTATTCCAGAGTCTGGGTAGTCTCTGCATCAGGAACCTATCCCTCCAGCATGTTTTGTTTATTATGATGACAAGCTTTAGATCTCTGGAGCATGTGGCACTGAGGGATTGGGATTACTTTAAGTGTAGCATGTCCAACAGCTCTCGGTTTGACATGGCCTTGTATGTTAAGCAGAGATGCTTGAAAGTCAGACCAGTTCATGCACCGCTGTGATACACTATCTCCATTATTACCCAATTAAATGCACCAGTTCATGCACTTGTGTGCCACACTGTCACCATCATTACCCAGGTAAATATAACAGGTCATGCACCACTGTGCCTGCCGCCCTATCACTATCATTACCCAGACAAATGCACCAGGTGATGCACTATTGTGCCATACTGTCACCATCATTACTAAGATAAATGCACTCATTCATGCATCTCTGCCACACTGTCACCATCATTACCCAGGTAAATGCACCCATTCATGCACCAGTGTGCCACACTGTCACCTTCATTACCCAGGTGAATACACCAAATCATGCACTGCTGTCACACTGTCACCATCATTACCCAAATAAATGCACCAGTTCATGCACCTCTCTGTCACACTGTCACCATCATTACCCAGGTAAATGCACCAGGTCATGCACCTCTGTGCAACACTACCACCATCATTACTCAAATAACTGCACCAGATCATGCACCATTGTGCCACACTGTCACCATCATTATCCAGGTTAATACACCAGGTCATGCACTGCTGTGCCACACTGTCGTCATTACTAAGATAAATGCACCCATTCATGCATCACTGTGACACACACTCACCATCATTACCCAGATAAATGCACCCATTAATGCACCAATGTGCCACACTGTCACCATCATTACCTAAATAAATGCACCAGATCATGTACCGCTGTGTCTCACTGTCATCATTACCCAGATAAATGCACCAGATCATGCACCACTGTTCCCCAGTCACCGTTATTACCCAGATAAATGCACCGAGTCATACACCGCTGTGCCACACTGTCCACATCATTACTCAGATAAATACACCAGGTCATGCACTGCTATGCCACACTGTCACCATCATTACACAGGTAAATGTACCAGGTCATGCACCACTGTGCCACCTTATCACCATCATTACCCAAATGAATACACCAGGTCATGCACTGGTGCCACACTGTCAACATTATTACTCAGGTAAATACACTAGGTCATGCATCTCTGTGCCACACTGTCACCATCATTACCCAGATAAGTGCACCAGGTCATGCACCACTGTGCCACAGTCATCATCATTACCCAGATAAGTGCAGCAAGGCATGCAATGTTGTGCCAAACTGTCACCATCATTACCCAGGTAAATGCACTAGGTCATACACAGTTGTGCCACACTGTCACCATTATTACCCAAATGCACCAGGTCATACACTGCTGTGCCACCTTATCGCCATCATTACCCAGACAAATGCACCAGGTCATGCACCATTGCCACACTTTCACCATAATTACCCAGGTGAATACACCAAGTCATGCACTGCTGTGTCACACTGTCACCATCATTACCAAAGTAGATGCACCAGTTCATGTACCTCTGTGCCATACTGTCTCCGTTACCCAGGTAAATACACAAGGTCATGCACCTCTGTGCCTCACTACCACCATCATTACCCAGATAAATGCACAATGTCATGCACCGCTGTGCCACACTGTCTACATCATTACCTAGATAAGTACACCAAGTCATACACCGTTGTGCCACACTGTCACCATCATTACCCAAATGTACCAGGTCATGCACTGCTGTGTCACCTTATCACCATCATTACCCAGACAAATGCACCAGATCATGCACTGATATGCCACTCATATCATCATCATTGCTCAGATAAATGCACCAAGTCAAACACTGCTGTGCCACACTGTCACCGTCATTACTCAGTTAAATGCAACAGGTAATGCACCTCTGTGCCACCCTGTGAACATCATTACCCAACTAAATGCATCAGGCATACACTACTGTGCCACACTGCACCATTATCACACATATATATGCACCAAGTCATGCACCACTCTGCCACCTTATCAGCATTGTTACCCAAATGCAACAGATCATGCACCATTGTGCCACACTGTCACCATAATTACCCAGATAAATGCACCAGGTCATGCACCGCTGTGCCACACTGTCACCATCATTACCCAGATAAATGCACCAATGTCATAATGTCAACATCATTAATCAGATAAATGCACCAGATCACACACTGTTATGCCACACTATCACCATCATTACCCACATAAATGCACCAGGTCATGCACCTCTGTGCCACACTGTCACCTTCATTACCCAAATAAATGCATCAGGTCATGCTCTACTGTGCCTGCCGCCCTATCACCATCATTATCCAGACAAGTGCACCAGGTCATTCACTGGTGTACCACACTATCATTTCCCAGATAAATGCACCATGTCTTGCACTGATGTGCAACTCGTATCACCGTCATTGCTCAGGTAAATGCACCAGGCCATGCACTGATAAGCCACTCGTATCACCATCATTAATCAGATAAATGCAACACATCATGCACCACTGTGCCACACTGTCACCATCATTATCCAGGTTAATACACCAGGTCATTCACTGCTGTGTCACACATTTACAATCATTACCCAGATAAATGCACCCATTCATGCACCAGTGTGCCACACTGTCACCATCATTACCCAAATAAATATACCAGATCATGCACCGCTGTGCCTCACTGTCATCATCATTACCCAGATAAATGCACCAGGTCATACACTGCTGTGCCACACAATCAGCATCATTACCCAGATAAGTGCACCAGGTCATGCACCACTGTTACACAGTCACCATTATTACCCAGGTAAATGCACCAAGTTATACACCACTGTGCCACACTGTCACCATCATTACTCAGATAATTACACCAGGTCATGCACTATGCCACACTGTCACCATCATTACACAGGTTAATGCACCAGGTCATGCACCACTGTGCCACCTTATCACTATCATTACCCAAATAAACACACCAGGTCATGCACCGCTGCCACACTGTCAACATCATTACTCAGATAAATACACCAGGTCATGCACTATGCCACACTGTCACCATCACTACACAAGTAAATGCACCAGGTCATGCATCTCTGTGCCAAACTGTCACCATCATTACCCAGATAAGTGCACCCATTCATGCATCACTTTGCCATACTGTCATCATTACCCAGATAAGTGCACCCATTCATGTGCCACAGTGTCACCATCATTACCCAGGTGAATACACCAGCTCATTTACTGCTGCGTCACACTGTCTCCATCATTACCCAAATAAATTCACCAGTTCATGTACCTCTGTGCCACACAGCCACCATTACCCAGATAACTGCACCAGATCATGTACCTCTGTGTCATACTGTCACCATTACCCAGGTAAATGCACCAGGTCATGCACCTCTGTGTCATACTGTCACCATTACCCAGGTAAATGCACCAGGTCATCCACTTCTGTATCACACAGCCACCATTACCTAGATGATGCACCGCTGTGCCACACTGTCACCATCATTACCCTGATAAATGCATAAGGTCATGCACCGCTGTGCCACTCTGTCAATGTCATTACCCAGATAAGTGCACCAAATCATACACCACTGTGCCACACTCAGCATCATTACTCATATAAATAAACCAGGTGATACACTGTTATCCCGCACTGTCAACATCATTACCACATAAATGCACCAGGTCATACACTGCTATGCCACACTGTCATTGTCATTACACAGATAAATGCACCAGGTCATGCACCACTGTGGCACATTAACCCCATCATTACCCAGACAAATGCACCATATCATGCACTGCTGTGCCACACTACCACCATTACCTAGGTGAATACACCATGCATCTCTATGCCACACTGTCACCATCATTACCCAGGTAAATGCACCAGGTCATACACCACTGTGCAGCAGTGTCATCATTACTCAAATGCATCAGGTCATACACTGCTGGTTACCTTATCGCCATCATTACCCAGACAAATGCACCAGGTCATGCACTGATATGCCACTCATATAATCATTATCCAGGTAAATACACCAGGTCATGCACTGCTGTGTCACATTGTCACCCTCATTACCCAAGTAAATGCTCCAGTTCATGTACCTCTGTGCCACACTGTCACCATCATTACCCAGATAAATGCACCAGGTCATGCACCACTATCATAATGTCAACATCATTACTCAGATAAATACACCAGATCACACACTGTGGCACACTATCACCATCATTACCCACATAAATGCACCAGGTCATGCACCTCTGTGCCACACTGTCACCTTCATTACCCAGATAAATGCATCAGGTCGTGCACTACTGTGCCTGCTGCCCTATCACCATCATTATGCAGACAAGTGCACCAGGTCATGCACTGGTGTACCACACTATCATTATTTCCCAGATAAATGCACCAGGTCTTGCACTGATGTGCAACTTGAATCACCATCATTGCTCAGATAAATGCACCACTGTGCCACACTGTCACCATCTTTATCTAGGTTAATGTACCAGGTCATGCACTGCTGTGTCACACTGTCACTATCATTGCCCAAATAAATGCACCAGATCATGCACTGCTGTGCCACACTGTCACCATCATTACTAAGATAAATGCACCCATTCATGCATCACTGTGCCACACTCACCATCATTACCCAGATAAATACACCTATTCATGCACCAATGTGCCACACTGTCACCATCATTATCCAGATAAATGCACCAGGTCATGCACCGCTGTGCCACACTGTCAACATCATTACCCAGATAAATGCACCAAGTCATACACCACTCTGCCACATTGTCAGCATCATTACTCAGATAAATACACCAGGTCATGCACTGCTATGCCACACTGTCACCATCATTACACAGGTAAATGCACCATATCATGTGCCACTGTATCACCATCATTACCCAAATAAATACACCAGGTCATGCACCGCCACACTGTCAGCATTATTACCCAGATAAATACACTAGGTCATGCATCTCTGTGCCGCACTGTCACCGTTACCCAGATAAGTGCACCAGGTCATGCACCACTGTGCCACAGTCACCATCATTACCCAGATAAGTGCAGCAAGGCATGCAATGCTGTGCCAAACTGTCACCATCATTACCCAGGTAAATGCACCAGGTCATACACAGCTGTGCCACACTGTCACCATTATTACCCAAATGCAGCGGGGTCATACACTGCTGTGTCACCTTATCACCATCATTGCTCAGTTAAATGCACCAGGTCATACACCACTGCCACACTGTCACCATCATTACCCAGGTAAATGTACCAGGTCACGCACCTCTGTGCCACACTGCCACCATCATTACCCAGATAAATGCACCATGTCATGCACCGCTGTGCCACACTGTCAACATCATTACCCATATAAGTGCACCAAGTCATACACTGCTGTGCCACACTAACCATCATTACCCAGATGCACCAGGTCATACACTGCTGTGTCACCTTATCACCATCATTACCCAGACAAATGCACCAGGTCATGCACTGATATGCCACTCATATCTCCATGGCTCAGATAAATGCACCAGGTCAAACACAGCTGTACAACACTGTCACCATCATTGCTCAGTTAAATACACCAGGTCATGCACCTCTGTGCCACACTGTCAACATTACCCAACTAAATGCACCAGGTCATACACTGCTGTGTCACACTACATCATTATCACACAGATAAATGCACCACTCTGCCACCTTATCAACATCATTACCCAAATGCACCAGATCATCCACCACTGTGCCACACTGTCACCAGTATTACCCAGATGAATACACCAGGTCATGCACCGCTGTGCCACACTGTCACCCAGATAAATGCACCAGTTCATGCACCTCTGTGCCGCACTGTCACCATAATTACCCAGGTAAATGCACCAGGCCATGCACCTCTGTGTCATACTGTCATTTTCATTACCCAGATAAATGCATCGGGTCATGCGCTACTGTGCCTGACGCCCTATTACCATAATTATCCAGACAAGTGCACTGGTGTACCACGCTATTGTTATTTCCCAGATAAATGCACCAGGTCTTGCACTGATGTGCAACTCCTATCATCATCATTGTTCAGATAAATGCACCAGGTCATGCACTGATAGGCCACACGTATCACCATCATTGCTCAGATAAATGCACCAGGTCATACACTGCTGTGCCATACTGTCACCATTATTACTAAGGTAAATGTACCCATTCATGCATCACTGTGCCACACTGTCATCATCATTACCCAGATAAGTGCACCCATTCGTGCGCCAATGTGCCACAGTGTCACCATCATTACCCAGGTGAATACGCCAGCTGATGTACTGCTGCACCACACTGTCACCATTGTTGTTGTTGTGTCTTTTGGCTTTTCCCAGTTAGGGGTCACCACAGCGGAACTCCGGTCCGCTAATGATTGGCAGTAGATTTTTACGTGCCGAGTTGCCGGCCCTGACGCACAACCTTCAACGAAGGTACTCTCATTCACGCATGCCTCCACACAGAAGATGCTCTAGCTGAGAATCGAACAGGACAATGTCTTACTGTGAGGCGACAACGCTACTGCAGCACCACCACCGCAGTATATATACCCAAATAAATGCACCAGTTCATGTACCTCTGTGCCACACAGCCACCATTACCCAGATAAATGCACCAGATTATGCACCATTGTGTCACACTGTCAGCATCATTAATCAAATAAATACACCAGGTCACAGACTGCTGTGCCACACTGTCACCATCATTACCAGATAAATGCACCATGTCATGCATTACTCTGCCACACTGTCAGCATCATTACCCAGATAAATGCCACTAGGTCATGCACCTCTGTGCCACACTGTCACCATCATTACCCAGATAAATGCAGCAGGTCATGCACGGCTGTGCCACATGGTCACCTTCATTACCCAGATAAATGCATTGAGTCATGCACCACTGTGCCTGCTGCCCTATCACCATCATTATCCAGACAAATGCACCAGGTGATACACTGGTGTACCACACTTATCATTACCCAGATCAATGCACCAGGTCTTGCACTGGCATGCCACTGGTATCTCCATCATTCCTCAGATAAATGCACCTGGGCATTCACTGCTGTGCCATACTGTCATCATCATTACTAAGGTAAATGCTCCCATTCATGCATTACTGTGCCACACTGTCACCATCATTACCCAGATGAAAGCACCCATTCATGCAACAATGTGCCACAGTTTCACCATCATTAGTCAGATGAATACACCAAGTCATGCACTCCGTTGCCACACTGTCACTATCACTACCCAGATACATGCACCAGGTCATGCAGCGATGTGCGACACTGTCAACATCATTACCCAGATAAGTGTACCAGGTCATGCACCTCTGTGCCACTGTCACCATCATTACCCACATAAGTGCAACAAGTCATACACCACTGTGCCACACTGTCACCATCATTATCTAAGTTAATGTACCAGGTAATGCACTGCTGTGTCACACTGTCACTATCATTGCCCAAATAAATGCACCAGATCATGCACTGCTGTGCCACACTGTCACCATCATTACTAAGATAAATGCACCCATTCATGCATCACTGTGCCACACTCACCATCATTACCCAGATAAATACACCTATTCGTGCACCAATGTGCCACACTGTCACCATCATTACCCAGATAAATGCACCAGGTCATGCAGCGCTGTGCCACACTGTCAACATCATTACCCAGATAAATGCACCAAGTCATACACCACTCTGCCACATTGTCAGCATCATTACTCAGATAAATACACCAGGTCGTGCACTGCTATGCCACACTGTCACCATCATTACACAGGTAAATGCACCATGTCATGTGCCACTGTATCACCATCATTACCCAAATAAATACACCAGGTCATGCACCGCCACACTGTCAGCATTATTACCCAGATAAATACACTAGGTCATGCATCTTTGTGCCACACTGTCACCGTTACCCAGATAAGTGCACCAGGTCATGCACCACTGTGCCACAGTCACCATCATTACCCAGATAAGTGCAGCAAGGCATGCAATGCTGTGCCAAACTGTCACCATCATTACCCAGGTAAATGCACCAGGTCATACACAGCTGTGCCACACTGTCACCATTATTACCCAAATGCAGCGGGGTCATACACTGCTGTGTCACCTTATCACCATCATTGCTCAGTTAAATGCACCAGGTCATACACCACTGCCACACTGTCACCATCATTACCCAGGTAAATGTACCAGGTCACGCACCTCTGTGCCACACTGCCACCATCATTACCCAGATAAATGCACCATGTCATGCACCGCTGTGCCACACTGTCAACATCATTACCCATATAAGTGCACCAAGTCATACACTGCTGTGCCACACTAACCATCATTACCCAGATGCACCAGGTCATACACTGCTGTGTCACCTTATCACCATCATTACCCAGATGCACCAGGTCATACACTGCTGTGTCACCTTATCAACATCATTACCCAGATGCACCAGGTCATACACTGCTGTGTCACCTTATCACCATCATTACCCAGACAAATGCACCAGGTCATGCACTGATATGCCACTCATATCTCCATGGCTCAGATAAATGCACCAGGTCAAACACAGCTGTACAACACTGTCACCATCATTGCTCAGTTAAATACACCAGGTCATGCACCTCTGTGCCACACTGTCAACATTACCCAACTAAATGCACCAGGTCATACACTGCTGTGTCACACTACATCATTATCACACAGATAAATGCACCACTCTGCCACCTTATCAACATCATTACCCAAATGCACCAGATCATGCACCACTGTGCCACACTGTCACCAGTATTACCCAGATGAATACACCAGGTCATGCACCGCTGTGCCACACTGTCACCCAGATAAATGCACCAGTTCATGCACCTCTGTGCCGCACTGTCACCATAATTACCCAGGTAAATGCACCAGGCCATGCACCTCTGTGCCATACTGTCATTTTCATTACCCAGATAAATGCATCGGGTCATGCGCTACTGTGCCTGACACCCTATTACCATAATTATCCAGACAAGTGCACCAGGTCGTGCACTGGTGTACCACGCTATCATTATTTCCCAGATAAATGCACCAGGTCGTGCACTGATGTGCAACTCCTATCATCATCATTGTTCAGATAAATGCACCAGGTCATGCACTGATAGGCCACTCGTATCCCCATCATTGCTCAGATAAATGCACCAGGTCATACACTGCTGTGCCATACTGTCACCATTATTACTAAGGTAAATGTACCCATTCATACATCACTGTGCCACACTGTCATCATCATTACCCAGATAAGTGCACCCATTCATGCGCCAATGTGCCACAGTGTCACCATCATTACCCAGGTGAATACGCCAGCTCATGTACTGCTGCACCACACTGTCACCATTGTTGTTGTTGTTGTGTCTTTTGGCTTTTCCCAGTTAGGGGTCACCACAGCGGAACTCCGGTCCGCTAATGATTGGCAGTAGATTTTTACGTGCCGAGTTGCCGGCCCTGACGCACAACCTTCAACGAAGGTACTCTCATTCACGCATGTCTCCACACAGAAGATGCTCTAGCTGAGAATCGAACAGGACAACGTCTTACTGTGAGGCGACAATGCTACCGCAGCACCACCACCGCAGTATATATACCCAAATAAATGCACCAGTTCATGTACCTCTGTGCCACACAGCCATTACCCAGATAAATGCACCAGATTATGCACCATTGTGTCACACTGTCAGCATCATTAATCAAATAAATACACCAGGTCACAGACTGCTGTGCCACACTGTCACCATCATTACCCAGATAAATGCACCAGGTCATGCATTACTCTGCCACACTGTCAGCATCATTACCCAGATAAATGCCACTAGGTCATGCACCTCTGTGCCACACTGTCACCATCATTACCCAGATAAATGCAGCAGGTCATGCATGGCTGTGCCACATGGTCACCTTCATTACCCAGATAAATGCATTGAGTCATGCGCCACTGTGCCTGCTGCCCTATCACCACCATTATCCAGACAAATGCACCAGGTGATACACTGGTGTACCACACTTATCATTACCCAGATCAATGCACCAGGTCTTGCACTGGCATGCCACTGGTATCTCCATCATTCCTCAGATAAATGCACCTGGGCATTCACTGCTGTGCAATACTGTCACCATCATTACTAAGGTAAATGCTCCCATTCATGCATTACTGTGCCACACTGTCACCATCATTACCCAGATGAAAGCACCCATTCATGCAACAATGTGCCACAGTTTCACCATCATTAGTCAGATGAATACACCAAGTCATGTGCACTCCGTTGCCACACTGTCACTATCACTACCCAGATACATGCACCAGGTCATGCAGCGATGTGCGACACTGTCAACATCATTACCCAGATAAGTGTACCAGGTCATGCACCTCTGTGCCACTGTCACCATCATTACCCACATAAGTGCAACAAGTCATACACCACTGTGCCATACTGTCAACATCATTACTCAGATAAATACACCAGGGTTATGCACTGCTATGCTGTACTGTCACCATCATTACCCAGATAAATGCACCAGGTCACACTGTCAAAATCATTACCTAGATAAATGCACCAGGTCATGCAGCGCTGTGCCACACTGTTACCTTCGTTATCCAGATAAATGGATTGGGTCATGCGCCACTGTGCCACCCTAGCACCATCATTACCTGGTAGAATGCACCAGCTCATGCACTGCTGTGCCACCATATCACCATCATTACCCAGATAAATGCACCCGTTCATGCATCTCTGTGCCACATTGTAACCATCATTACCTAGATAAAAATAAAAAATAAGTGCAGCAGTATTAAAAAAAAGAATATTTTAACATAGGTTATGCACTTTGTATAGCATGCTATGTATATCATTTTTTTTTCCAAACGTGTAAATACTTTATCCAGAAGCTGTTTAATTTTTGTGTTCATCTTTCATTCTAGTGATTGCTAGGGGAAGATCTGAAGTGAAAACATTGTCTTACTGTCCTGCACAACATTAGTATAAAAAGCACTTTGGGCTCAATTCCAAAAGATCTCATCTCTGTGTAATTGATTTTCTCTGGTGTAATCCTACCTTATAGATCTTACACAGGAGTAAGTTACTAACACTGAGAGCAAGTCTTTTGGAATCTGGCCCTATGCAACAAAGTTCCTTAGTACTGTTGAGTAAAAATATGCTGATGTCTTCTAGTTTTATTATTATTTTAGGTATCTTAGCAGTTATGTAGAGTTCTTCCTTGTGTAACTGTTACTTCTGTTTGCATGTTTACTTCAGCTCATAACTGAGTGAAGCAGTGGTAAATTACAGTGTGCCAATTATATAATGCTAAGCTGTACTGTATTGTGGAGGATTAAGGCACTGACTATGAATGGTATTTAAGTGTGCCCTTAATGCATTTGCCTTACAACTACATTGTAGTCATGTCAATTCTGTGAGAAATGGATTAATAATAACATAGAACATGTTAGCATTATCTTGAGCAGATTTATTTTGTGCAACTAACACTGGCATCCCAGTCTGTTTTCATGCATATCATGTCACATTTTGCATCTGTTAATGTTATTGTATAAGATCTCTGAACAAGTTTGCATAGGCAGCAGTGTTCTCAGGATTTGGGGTGGGGGTGAAATTTTGCCATGTTATTGCTCAGTAATAGGAAGTTTGCCTTAGAGTAGTTCCTAAATGTTCCAAGGTTAGCAGGGATCCCAGGTTTTATTTCTGCTTCAAAGGAGACTGCTTTATGGTGTGACATTACCAGAGAGGACATTACACAGAGGGATGGTGCTGGGGAGTGTAGCATTCTCCCATGTTAGTAAGGATCATATTCAGTAGGCATATGTACTGTCTGGTTCAGTGTATTTGTGTTGACAAAGTTCTGGAATTTATGGGCATAAAAGTTTGGGGCTCATAGGTATTTACTAGGCTAATGACCACAAGGACCTTTTTTAAGCCTAGCCATGCATTCCAAGTCTGACAAGTTCTGATACCCTTGATAAGTGCAAGCTGGGGCCTGGGAGATGAACCATTTAGAGGTTGCCTGTGTCCATTACATAGGTGCCAAACCAGGAAGGAATTTCTGGTTCCCCATACAGTTGCCCAAGTTGCACTTGATTTGAGTTAGGGAGGAACTCTGCTTCACATGAATGGGGGATCCTGTTCCATAGATGGGGTAGTCTCTCGGATACAACCAGGTCCTGTTTATATCCCAGGCAAGGTTTATGTCTTTAGAATGAGTAATTCTGGTGATGTTTGTTTTGTGGATATGCACGAGGTCCATCAGAATGGGGTCTGATAATAACCTGTATGCCAGGCATAGATCTCCTCTCAAAAGCCTGTAAGAGAGAGAATACAGGAATAGGGCCTTGAGGTGGTCTGCATAGGACATTTTACTTATGGCTTGTATTCTTTTAGTGAGGGACCTCTGTGGATATTCCAGTTGTTGGATATGCCTGGTTAGGTACATACCAAATGGTGCATTGTACACAATGATAGGTCTGATGAATGCTGAATATAGTAGAACAGTGACTTCCTTGGACATAGATGCCATACCTTTGTGTATAAGTTGTACAACATAGAATGATTTCCTCACTACTGTAGACATGTGATGATCAAGGACTAGATTACTATCTATGTGTGTCCCTAAGTCCCTGATTACTGGGTTAACTCTAAGGGAGGGGTGTTGTCCATATGATATTTACCAGGAATGGGTGACTTCCTAAAGGATACTATTATGGATTTCTTGACATTTAGTTTTAGTCCATGGCTCTGACACCAGTTGTTTGTCTGTGTCAGCCCTTCCTGGAGAACATTTGTGTCAGTGTGGGATTCAGTGACAGCTCCTAATTTGCAGCCATCTGGAAATTTAGGCAGCCAGAGACAACTGACACTGGCCTTGACTTTTGAGAAGTAAATGCCAAAAAGGAGCGGTCCAAGGACTGGTACCTGGGGGACTCCATTTGTGACCCTCTTCTTTGTAGAGGTGGACTTCCAAAGTCTAACTTCCTGGGTCCTGTCTGTGAGCCAGTTAGCTATCCACCTGGTGACATACTAGTTTGTACCTAACCTCTTAAGTTTGTCAACAATGCCCAAGTGGAGTATTGTGTCAGATGCTTTGACCAGGTCAGGGTTGTGTATGATTCACATTTTTATTGGGGTAGTTAAAAGTCACCCATGAATATGGTATTGGGTTGAATGGTAAGTGTCTCTAGTAAGTCATAAAGGGGGAGCTATAGCTTGCAAAGGACATGGATGTGACTCTCACTATGGTAATAACTTGGACTTTGAAACACTTATGCATGTCATCCTGTTTGACCAGCCTTAAGGTATTTTTTTATATAAATTGAAACATCTCCACCTTTCATCCCTGCCTGTGTAGTAGCTCATCTAAATCCATGAAAATCATTGTATCCCTGCACTACTGGGTTGCTTTCCATGGATGTAAACCATGTTTCAGTAACTGTACAAACATCTGCATTCTCCAGGATGAGGAGAGTTTGAAGGAAGTCGTTTCTTGTTTGGTCTTCTAGGGTTGGTTTTGCTATCCCGGAAGGTTTGTCAGTTTGGCATTACATAAAAAAGTCTCATTGGAGTGGACAGTATTTTATCCAGTGTTTAAAAGCCTAGAGGGGGCAGGTGCAGACCATCCCTAACAAAGCAGCATGGTTTGTTGAACATGTCCTCTCATGCCAACAAATATCGTACCTCCTTGGAGTGACACCAAAAAACTAAACCAGTTACTGAAGTCAGTCCTGTTCATATTTTGGCATCATCCTTGGAAAAGATAAAATGCTATTCAGTGCCTGGCACATACCAACCTGGGAAACGTATTCTGAGAGCGCTGTCATGTCTTTCTTCAAATGGTCCAGAGAGGTACATTTGAGGTCATTTACACCCACATGGACTGTGACTGAGTCATACTGCTACTTGTAATCGATGGCCTGTGTGTGTGCATGATCTGGCAGATTGTGGCACCTGATAGGCAGCTGACTTTGACTTTCTCCGCCTGGTGAGTGGGACATCAGTGTGTCTCACAATTGAGTCTCCATTGACCAGAATGTTGGGTTGTTTGGTCTCTCACTATATGAGCTTAGAAGTTGTGGCTCCATGAGATATGGATGTATGAGTTATGGGTGTTGTTTTGGTGGGGTACTTTTGGGGCTGCTGAGGATATTTTTTATAGGTGCAATTCTGGGTGGTCTTGGACATTTAGGAAG
>NC_056747.1:1279007900-1279062900 GCF_019279795.1 Protopterus annectens
AATCTCAAATGTATTGGTACTTAATACGAAAGTATTTGATATCATTAGTTACATCATTTCCTGTTAATTTATTTAAAACGGGAGCAAGGGAGATCTCCTGTTTTTCTGAAGAAGTTCACGTTTGAAATAAAGGTGAAAGAAAGCGCTAAAAACTTATTGAGCTGTGTGGATTCCTTATCAGTTTGCTGGCCACTGTTGCTTTTTTCGTTTTCAATAGATGATATGTTTATAACAGTTGTTTTTGATTACATTAACATTGTAGTCACTGGCTTCCTAGCTGTTTGTCTTTTCACCAAATTTAGTGTGTGTGTGTGTGTGTGTGTGTGTGTGTGTGTGCATGTGTGTGTGTTGGGGGGGGGGGGGTTCTGTCCATATAGCTTATCTGAAAATACTGTAGAACTCTTAAATCACTAGCATGATGTGACTTCAATTCCAGGACTTTATTAATGTGTCCATCTAATGCTACTTCCATGTTAGTTGTCCCTAGAACAGTAAACTCGCAGTTAACTGGAACTCAAGCAACCGGCATAAAAATGTTGAAAAAATACAATACAATTTTCATGTGTTGCACTTTTTTGTTTTCCCCCTTCAGAAACATACCTTACGTTTTTAGAGCTTTAGAGTTTTAAAAAGGAAGAAATGAAAAAAATTCACTCTCTCCTCAACCTGAAAACAAGTCAAACCAAACCAATAGTATAGGGTACAGTATTAGTCAGGCCTATTTTTAATAGTAACTCTCAAGCAACCAAAAACTACAGTTATCTGGCATCTGCCAATCGCCATGGGTGCCGGTTAACTTTGAGTTTACTGTAGTGGCAGTCTGAGGATGTCATCAGTTCCACCTGTTATATATTTCATTTTGATGCCTTTACTTGATTATTCTTTCTCTTTCTTTCTTGATGATTCATCCAGCTAAGCTTAATGTAAATCCCTGCTACGTGCAGTCCTGCCCTCTGATGAGTCCAGCATGGTGGACAAACTGTACCTCTGTGTATTCCTGTCCTGTAATGCATTCCTGAGGGCTTTGTTAGACACTGCTAAACAGGTGGCTGAGCTCCAGTTACTGGAATCCAGCATGATGTAGCCCCTTTATTACTGAGTCTGTCTGTGCCTTCACTCCAGGCTGCACTATGCACTGTGGTCCTAGCACAAAGTAACCATCTTAATGTGTTTTAGTGGCATGTCCAAGGGCAGCTGTCACTTTGTCCATTACTGTATGCACCATGGCCCTGTTGCATGCCCTGCCAGTCGTAGCACTGCAGAGTAGTAAATTCTACTTCTCTGTAATGTGGTTACTGTAAGAGGAGGGGGGTCATCTGTTGCCTCCCTACAGTTCAGGTATAACATAATGTCCTAGAATACAGCTGTTGACTACACTGAGCTCTTTCCTTCAACTATTCATGCATATATTTGTTATAAATGTGCCAAGTCTCTTTTCCAGAGTGTGTATGTCTTATTTGTTATTTTTCTTGCAGCAAACTGAAATTAGAGAGTGCAGCTTCATCCTGTGTAGAAGACAGAGTCAAACGAAACATTCACTCTATTCAGAGGACCAATGCTGACATGGAGAAGTTTATGAAGCGATGAAGGACCACAATACCACCTGCTGATTCTTCCCACATTGCACCTTGCTGAAAAGGTTGTTTGAAACTCAGGGGTATATAACCCTTTACATCCTTGAACAGTTGTTGCTTAGATCTTACCAGACACCTCTAATGCATTAAAACACTGTAATTTCTTATAGAGTTACGGACTACTTCATGCCTTTGAGCTTTTATTCTTTGTAGGTGTTGCTGTTTGGTATTAGGAGACTCGTACGTAGCCTGTGCCTCTGGATCTTCTTTCATATGTTTACCAGCAGTGGGTAAATTGGCAGGACCACGTGGATGCTGGGATAATTTGCTGAAAGTGTGTGCATTTGTCTGTTAGTGAGTATTGGTTACTCTGAGTTAGCAGTGAGTGGAAATTTGTGTTTTTGTCAAAGTCCAGAGATAAATATTACCTCCACTTTTCAGAGGTGGTCCGTGCTGATTCCAAATGACAACATATCAACTCAGGGGTTTTCTCCAGCTGGACTGCAAAATTCATGTTATGGTGTTTGTCTATGCTTTGGTCAAGATACAAACCAGGAAATGTTTAAAAAAAAATCCAGAATATTCATGAGCGCAATAATGATGTAGATATTTCTTGAAGAAACTTCATGTCATAAAGTATCAAAAATGAATTAATGAGATTTCTGGGAAGAGTGGAACGTGTCATGTATTTATACATCCATATATGTATCATAGTTGCTATCTCGGTATGTGGATAGGTTCATCAAATTGTTTTTAGTCATCCCCTAAACCCAAAAAGCACAGTTAAGCAAAGTTGCGTGCAAATAACATTGCATTCACTTGAGTACAGTGCATACAGGGCATTTAGAATTCAAACTGGAGAGTACAGTATGGTCACTCATGTAGCAGGGGCAAGCACTAAAATGTACAGTATGCACAGAAGATTTATTATTTTAAAATTAATAGCTTTAACAAGTTATACTCCAGAAAGTTCAATGAAAATTGTTATCTAGATATTTACTGAGTTCCTAACAGAGAACCATACAATAGGTGTATTAACTTAATGAGGCAGTTAAGGTTACCCGTACCCATCAGAGGACATCAAAGATAGGTGTGAGATATTAATATGCAAGGGCTACTGATGAGACTCAGAGCAGGTTAGGTGCTGTTAAAAAAAAATGGCAACTTCGGATTCGATGGGACTCAGAACAGGTCAGGTTCTGTTAAAAAATGGCAACTTGGGATCCTTATAAAGTGAAACTTTACTGTGATCCATTGCTTCAGAACTTTCAGGGATTATTTATTGTTAAGAACACAGTTGCATTGTATGACTTTTTTTAAAGAAATTAGCAACCTTTGACCCAAATCCCCTAAAGTTCTCCATATTTTTTTGAGGAGGGCCCCACCCTTCCCAGTCCTGTAGTAATTCTCATGCCTCCCTCTCAGACACCCTGATGATTCGTTTGTACGTTTCAGGGGCAGAGAGCTTGCTAACCCATTTGTTCCCCCAGGAGAATTGAGTGCCAAGAGTGGTGCTGTAATTCCCTAAAGGGGTGTGGCTCCCCAGGAGAATTGAGTGCCAAGAGTGGTGCTGTAATTCCCTAAAGGAGTGTGGCTCCCCAGGAGAATTGGGTGCTAAGAGTGGTGCTGTAATTCCCTAAAGACTTGTTTTTTTTTGCTCTGAGTCTAAATTCCTCATCTTGGCTGCAGTAACTTTTGCAGTACCTAGACTTACAAGTGGCACATACATGCCCCCTTGCATACATCCCACCTGGTAACAGTTGCATCACTTCATGAAACTGTAGTTACCTGTGTCACCAAGGAAGGAGTCCATGGCCACTACCTCTGCCCTAGATGGATGTGAGACTGTATTTGCTGCTTTTTGCCCACCTTCACAACAATGTCTGTTTATTGAATCTCGGTTACTGGTGTCAAAGTGGAGGCTTCTTTCTTTTTTTGCCAGTGCAACTGATAGTTCTTCAAATGTTAAGATAAGTAGGAAGTTTGCTCTTAGTAAATTGGAGCCACTTTGTTGAAAGGCTTCTCCCTAGTCGTTGTAAATGTAGGCTTTCTGGGAGATACCTGTTAGTTGGAAGGACACATATCCGCAAACAAAGTATTTTTTCTTGAAATGGATAATGGAGAAAGAAAATCTGAGATGTTTTTATGTTGCTTTTTGAAATTTATTCCTACATTTTATTTTTATGTATGTAAAGAAAAAATCTGGTTTAAGAATCCACCTATTTGTGCTTTCAGGTAGTGATCTTTGTATGTATTAGTTTTCTTGTAACTGCTTACCCAGCACAGGAATGCTTCACTTCTAAATGAAGAGTTGATATTGTTGTGTGTACAGAGCTTCAGTGGTTTTAGCCTTTTATAATTCATTTGTTAATGGGAAAAAGCTGAGCAGTGTAATTACATACAGTTAAATACACATACAGTTAGACGTCGTGATTTTATATGTTGCCTTAAAAATGTACAGTACACCTGAAAGGGTATATATAAACCAGTCTTTGTTTCCTTTTAACTTGAATTTTGTCCATCTTCTCAAGACTAGGTAGTTGGAAGTACTTCGTGTGCATTTATTCTGACTCTTGCTGAAGTAATCATTTGTACACTAAGACCTTAATTCCATGATGCATGTCATCTCTGGAGTTTGTATTGCAAGTTACTTATATTTTGAGTCACCTGGTCATCACTTTGAGTACAGTAATTGCAAATTCATTTGTCTTAGTTTGTAATACCAAGAAGTACATCTCCTAACATTAGAGACATGCTCTGAATAAGGCTGTAGCTGGATATTTCACGGTTAGATTTTGCCTAAAAAAAGACTTTCAGAACTAACATAGTTTTGTGAATGGATATATTTAAAGACATAGCTATTTTAAAATATTTCATGAGCATCCTCACACATCTTCAGATATTCTGAAGAACTCATTCAGTTTCAAGAACAGTCTTCAGCTATTGTTGGCAGTATTTAGTTTTATTTTGGGGTGGGGGTAGTTACAACGGTTGAAGCTGCATGGTTTTGCAAAATATAACATAACTTTTATTTCCAGTGTACTGTTTGCAGAATTTTATGAAAATGAGATGTGTATATCCATGGAAACTATCTGCAGGAGGAAATTTGCCCATCCTGTATGACTTCCTGCACTTTTTAGACATCTACAGAATGAAGCTGGACTCCTTCCCTAGACCATAAGATCAACCTAATGGCCAGCAAAAAAAGGTAATTTCAAGAGAATATAAGGCATCCAGTTTGGGATCCCCTTTGTTGATTGCAGACTTTCTAATTTTACTTGAAGTTATGATCGTTTGTCATTGGATTGTTATGTGGATTGGTGTTTAAGTTCCATGGCATCAGCAGGCAACCTTACTTAGGGTTAGACTTAGGAGTGTCTGTGGATGACAGATTAAGACTTGACACTTGCAGTGCATTTTTGTCTGGAGGAGGACCACCAGGTCTCAACTTGGGAACAGTTTGTACATTTAACAAGGAAACATTATTTTGCTAGGCCTTGTATTTACAGTTCTTTCCTAATCACAAGCAGTGTCTGCCCCTTCCCCACACCAAATGATCACAAAAATAAATAAAAGGAATATATGCGCCACAAAAAAGAGAAGCTGAAGTCGGTGGCTGATGAATTGGTGGACAGGTAGTGAAAGAGTGCACTTACCCCACCAGTCCTACAGAGACCTAACAGCAGTGGATCCAGAGAGGCATTGCTTTGTCCACCCTTGACCCACTGCCAGTTTTAGCTGCTTTCCCCCACCCCACCATCTTTATCCCTTTGGAGGCAGAGAATTAATTCTACAGTGCTGTACAGGTCTCTTCTGAAATAAGACTTCCAAGCACCAGTAACAGACATCCATCCTTTGCTGTCTTCACCTGTGTTATTCAAAGAAATAACCAAACAGGATAGTCCTACCATTTTAAATGTTATCCAGGTTTCCAGGCAAATGATTTAATGTGGGGAAGTCTCTCCAGCTGTCTTTCCCTAAAGACCAGCAAGTGAGGGTCAGATGCTTCTGTTGCTCATCTGCCACAGCCTCAATCACTTTTACTACTGGAAATTTGCAGAGGAATATGTTAGCCATGTAGCCTAGTCTCCCTTCAGGTGGCCCAGAGTTCTTTGTTGGTAGAATCTTCCTCCTTAGAAAAGTAAGAAATTCCCTAGACTCCTTGGACTTGAATCTAGTTAAGGAGCATCTGACATAATCAGCAGAAGACACAGATCTCCTCACCTTGTGCTGCAGCACTTGTGATGAAGAAGCATACTTCTCAACCATACGAAATTCCTTGGTATTTACCAGTTTTGAGGGCAAAATAATGGGGTGCCAAGAATTCCCGAGTGGCCCCTTTAATTCCTAATTTTTTTTTTGTATTACGACTTTAAATTTATGGCTGACATCACCACGCATCACCAGCCTACAGGGATGTGTATGATGACATCAGCTTCATTAGACTCCGTAAGATATTTGGAGGAATATAGCAGTAATGGCAGCACAATTTTGCAGAGTCTGCCCAACACCCACCCACATGTCACAGGTCAGGATGAGAGAAAAAGTCAGTCTCCAGGTAAAAAAAAAAAAAAAAGTTATCTTAACGGGGCCTGGCTTCTGCAGACAGTAGTTCCCGCAGCAGTGTGATTCATTATGAACGATCTACTAAAGGGAGTTTGGAATTTTTATTTTATCTGTCATTAGTTGGGAGTTTGTATCTTATCTGTCGCTAGTGTATTCTTTTTGTTTCTGTCACTAGTGTATTGTTTTTGTTATTGCGCTAACGGCCCAGCTTGCAGAATGTTAAGCAGACAGTGTGGTGGAAATCAAGAGTATGTATGTTAAAGCCAAGCACTGAAAAGGTAAAATGCCATCAAACAATAACAGGTGGGATTTTGCACTTTTGAGCACCGCAGCAGAGAAGGTTGTGTGTACTTTCTAACCAGAAAGGATGCTGACACTCTCATCTCAGTTATAACACAACATGTATTACTTGGAACAGCAATCCTGTCAGATGAATGGGTTAGTGTAGGCTGCCATGAGTTGAACTATACTTAAGTGTGAATTAATTAAAAATTAATTATAAAGTAATCCCACTTTACCATCTGTGTTTTGACTTTGTAAATGTAAACTGCTTCTTGAACTAAATCTTGTAGCATATTGCAAATATGCATTTTTTATAGCATATCCTTGTATCAGTAAATATGTTTTGTTCATTTCTTATGTGATCCTATTCACCAGGGCTGTGCATGCAAAAAGGTCCATTGAGATCAGTGCACTAACCTGTTAAACAAATATAAATAACTAGTCTATAGACTCTGTGGACTCTGATCCTGGAGCATGCACTAATGCCATAGAAACTGTGTGATCTCGAGCAGAATGACACCCGAGTGCATTTGAGACCAAAAATGTTTATGTGGACAGTTGCTATGGCCACATTAGTGAAGCAGCATTTGAATGCATCTTATATTGTGTGAGGGATTACCAGGAAGAAAACACCGAAAATGAGACAAGAGCATTGTGCTGTATGGGCATTTGTGAAGTATTGACTTTGTGATTTGATTATTCTTGCATTTTACACACCACTTAGTAAATTAATTTGAAGTTAAAATAAGTATTGGTTTGTAGTAGATTTATTGGTTCCTGTTGAAGTTCTACATTCAGTATCACTCATGGCCTGTGAATTTCTTTATTTGTTGAAAATGTATTTATGTACTTTGTCATAGTAAAAGTGGCTTAAATATACATTAGTGAGTGCTCCATGGGTTCATTTACTTAATGTATTAATTAATCTATTATGATACACAGAATACTGTGTACAGGTTAGTGTCAAATGTTTAATGTGATTAATGAATTGGATTTTACTTTTCTACTGTTTTACATGTGAAAGCCATGACATTAACATATTTCACAAATCATTTTGTTTGTTGTACTCCAGTTCTGTGATTCCAGCACTGAATTTTATATCATTACATGTGCAGTACAATAGTAAGTAATTTAAATTAAGGGCAGTACAGGGTGCATAGTGGGCTTAGACAGGGTTTGGGGCTGCTAATCAAGTCTGTCAATTACTGAAACCACACTTAAACTTGCACAGAAAGTTGGCATTGTGCTTCTTTGAGGTATTTATAGAATACATCCTGTCCCCCCCCCCCCCCCGCATTTCCCCAGCAGGTAGTGCTCGTTCACACCCAATTCTGTTCCAGCTCTTACAAGTATGGAGCTTTAGAGGCAGTCCTACTGGAGGAGCACGACAAAGGTTTGTATTCTGGGTTTTACATTATGCGTCTTTTTGCCAGAGCCACTTTTGGTGATCTTGCCACAGAAGGATATATATCTGTAGATCCACATTAGCAAAAAATAATATGAAGTACATGAAATTCAGGCAAGATGTGCACCTTTTAGTTCACCTCTATGCTTTTATGGTCTTTCCAGTTCAGATGAAGGGGGGGGGGTCATAGTCGCCTATACAGTTGTTTGATTCATACCACCTCAATGGAAACAATACAGAGGTTCTGAGGTAACTCTATACAGTGCCCAATAAACCTGGTGTTCTTGTATTTGCCAAGTCTGTGTCTTAGTCCCTGGGTGACAGATTTTGTTAGGGTCCTTACTACATACAGAACGAAGCAGACTGGTCCTGTCAGAGGACAAGGATACTTATTTGACATCGTTCTTTTCAGTGTTGGCCAAAGGGCATTCCATCAGTTTGGATGTTATTGCAGGCTAAAAGCTACATGGATGTTCTGTCCTGATGATGTTGCTGTCCAGTTCACACATAACAAAGTTGCACTGTTGTCTTCTAAACTTGTGGGAGAAATGGGGTATTTCATACCAGCCTGTTACAGTTCATCATTCCGCCTGTCTGCCTTTGGATTCTCCCCTTTTTTCTTGTTCCAGATGAAACCGCTTTTGAAAGGAACATTGCATATCCGTCTATCTCAAGAAAAAAGGTTGCTTCCCCATGGGACTGGAACTCAACTATGTGTTAGAAAAACTTACATTATCTCCATTTGAACCAACCCATCGAGTTTAAAGTTTTTGACAGGGAAAACTATTTCACTCACTGCTCTGACTTCAGTTAGTTGAGTGTCTTGAATTGCAAGCTTTCTGAATCAGCCCTCCCATTTTTTGCACGAGGACAAAAGGTAACTTTAAGGACTAATCCTTCCTTATGCCTGTAGTATCAGATTTTAACCAACACAGATTTTACTTTGTGTCAGTGCATTCACCTCCCTGTGTTCTTTCTGAATCTAAAAGCACTGGGGGATAGAGAGAGAGAGACAGAGTCGTACATACTCTGGATGTCCAGAGACAATTCACATTTTTGATGGAAAGAGAAAATGATGACGAGTGTCCAAACAGAGCACGTCTGTCATTACCTCACTCCATCATTTTTTGTTGCTCCCATGATAAGTCCCTCATTCCAAAGGCTAAAGGTCACTCTACTAGAGCTCTGGTTACTTCTAGGACTTTTTGGAAAGGGGTGCACTCAAGAACTGTTCTAGTGGAGCTAATTTGTCTTCTCTTTACACCTTCACCAACCATTACAAGGTTGACTCATTTTTTAGGGCCAGAATAGGATTTGCTAGATGAATTCTGCAAGGGCTCCTACATTCTGAACTTCCATCCTACTCCTCCATGGCTGTCTAGGCTTTTGGCAGTGATCTCATATAGCAATATGCTTGAACAACAGTGATCAGTTTGAACATCTACTATTATGTTAAGCTTACTTGCACAACTGTACTGTGTTCATGTTTCGATCACTGTTGCAGTACTACAGCCCCTCCCTCTATCCCCCTATTTCTGGTGTGTATTATTATTCTTTTCTAAATATAACCTTTTAGGCCAGGGTGGGGTTCCTTTTACTTTTTGTCACTTTTTTTTTTCTCCTAGGGCAGACCCATTTCACTTATTGGCAGCCTGGCTAGGTTGCTTCTATTTGACAGTCTCCCTTGTGCAAAGAGGGGAGAAAGATCTGAGATGTTATTCGTGTTTCACTGTTGCAGTCATTACATTTGGGTTATCTGCCTGCAGGTTGCCCTCATTCAGCCTGAATATCAAAGTCTTGGATCCCTGCGTCGGATTCTGTCTCTTCTTCCAGGTCGTCAGGGGTATAAAACATGCAGCCGGTGCCATTACATCAGGCTTTCTTGCCGCACGGTGCCAGAAGCAGTTCGTAAGTGCCAGTTGGCCGACTACTGAAACTTTCGTTTTCGAGTTTAGGAACCAAAGTCTTCAAAAAAAAGCTAAGTACCCTGTTGGGGATCCTTTTTCTTGCTCTTAACCAATGTCAGTAAAAGTTAACAATTGTATTACCTGTGGAAAGCAAATACCTCATAAAGATTTTCATTTGTACTGCATTCCTTGCTTAGGCTCAGACCATGATGTCCCTCACTGTTGGTTTTGTGCCTTATTCAACCCTCGAACTATTCGTCGTCTTTTTATTTTTGCAGCAAATTATTTCGGTACTTGGTTTAACTATCCAGAAATGTCTTCGGTAAGCCATCCGACTACCGACATTCTGAAAAAACGTAAAGATAAAGACAGAGACAGGCTGCATAGGTCCAAAGCTGCCAACGACGCTTCCATTAAGCTAGTCACCAGTTCGCCGGTACTCCGTGAGGAGCTTTCCAGCCCCTGATACCCGCTACTTCATATTCGCAGATCTCTACTGAGACCCATTCAGAGACTGGTATGCTGTGAGATGCTTCTTCGACTATGGAACCTGCGGATGTCTCTGCCTTGGGTGGGTCCGGAGCCGCTGTGCAGGCACCGGTTTCTGAGGGTGTATTCAGGCCTACTAACTTGCATTTCAAACTGACGCCATCTTCTTCTTCAAGGCCTAAAACTTGACCAGCGCCTAGAAAACTGATGTCCAAACCACATGGTCAGGCCCATATGCCTAAGAAACAAATGATTAGAATGGCTGAATACCTTATTCCTTTAATTAGGGGAAGCCAGCCTTCACCCTCTAAAAGACCTAGAACTGATTTTCCTTCTGATTCTTCTGATCAGGATTCTGAAATTTCTGTTTCTTCTAATTACCAGGATTTGCTTTTATCTACCTATGAGGATTCTGATGCAGAGGATTCCATTCCCTCTGCCCCCCCCCCAGAAGATTTTTCTTTTGGAGAAACCTTGCACACTCTTGGGGAGCATTTCTACTGGGAAAGCCATGATTGCTCTGACTCCAAAAAGAGGCTTAGGGATTTCTTACTCCTCCCCCAACACAGGCCTTTAGCTATCCCTCTGTCCTGGACATTGTAGATGATGCTTTCTTGGAATATAGCATGGCCCCAGACACTTTAACTCCAGCTCCCAGGAAACCTGATGGGTATTACAGAGTACCTGACTCTCACAAGTTCCTCTTCAAGAATCCTACTGCGGACCCTGATACCATTTCCCAAGGACCTAAAGGCTTTAAGGCTACTACAGCCAAATACCCTACCCCCTTTGAAAGGGATTCCAGAGCCTTGGACAGATGGGGTAGGAAGGTATACACTTCTGCTGCTTTAGCCATTAGAGCCTTAAACTGACAGTTTCATATGTTAAAGTATCAGCAACATATTATGGGACTACTTAAACAGAAAATGATATTGATTCCTGACTGTACTGAACGTAAAGAATTACAGGATTTAATGCATTCTGCTGAACAAGTTGGTAAACATACTTTGCAATGTGGTTTTGACTCTTTAGAAGCATCTTGCAGGGCTGCTGTCACTGGATCTGTTCTTAGAAGACATGCTTGGCTTAGGGAGCAAAATTTACCAGATCATGTTAAAACTAAATTTCTGGATGCTCCCTTAAACCATGACTACCTGTTTGGCAACAAAGCAGAAGAAGTTCTGAAATAGATGGAGGAAAAAGCTAAATCTGTGCAAACTGTTAAAGATGTCCTGCAAGTACAGCCTCCCAGATTTAGTAGACATTGGCCTTCTAAGAATTGGTCCTTTCCTGTCTCTTCCAGGCCTTCTCAGTCCAAACCCAGGAGCAGCAGACCACCTAGGCTACAGTCTCACGGTACTCACAGGCCTAAGCAGTGGGGGGCTCCCACTTCCAAAGCTGGAAGTAGTAAGACACCCCCCTATGGAAAATGTCACAATGACTTAACCTTCCAAGCCCTGCTCAACTACCTTCTCCCTTACGAGGAAAGATTGCACTGCATGTAAAAACTGGAAACTCATTACCCAGGACAAATGGGTTTTTAAATAGTTTTCCAAGGATACAGATTCCACTTCCATACCTTACCAACCCCAAATGGTTGGCCAGACCTACCCCCAAACCAGTGGGCAGAGGCCCAACAGCAGGTTCTCTGTCTCCTAAGTATCAGGGCTATTCAAGTTGCCCCAGCAGAAGAAAGGGGACAAGGTTTTTACTCAAGACTTTTCCTGGTACCCAGAAAAGACAGCTTCTGGTGTCCATCCTGGACCTCTCTACTCTAAACACCTTTTTGGTAATATCAATAAAAAAGGTAGTCACGGCTGTAATATCCACGATGAAACTCTCTACTTCAGTGCACAAGCACATGTGCTTTCACCATAGAGGCATCTTCAGGTGTAATGACTAGTGCAAAAACACACACACCTTTATACATGAAACAAGAAGCACATGACAAAATTTAAAGGCACATAATTGAAAAGCTTATATCAAGATTTAAAATTTAAAAACACTGCATATGTTATAAAACAGTTAAAAACGTCCTATACAGACTTAAAAATCATAACTAAATTCACCTCCTAAGAGGTCTAGACTTAAGTTTAGGTCTCAAAGGTACGGACTCATTGAGTCCGTGTCCAGCATCACTCCTCAACCTAACAATCCAATTGGATTCCAGACCTTCTGTTCTGTTGCATACATCATTTAATCTGGCATTCTCATAAGTCCTGGCAATAACCAAAAACAGAAATTTGTGCGTGGAATCATAATTCATCACATGTTTTGCTAAGGCATAAACCTTGTTACTTCTATTAATATTATATGTATATATATATATATATGTATATATATATATATATATATATATATATATATATATATATATGCTCACTTATTCGTTTCCTGAATGACCGATCAGTTTTACCTACGTAAAACCTTCTGCATTGTATACAATGGGCTAAGTAAACAAGATGAGTAGTATCACATGTAGCACTCACCCTGAAGCTATAGATCTTACCGCTATCAGGGTGCTTATATTCCGATGCTACATCAACATACACCATTTACAATGCCCACAAGGTCTAGTCCCCACTTGACTCCTCGGTCTAGCTTCATCTCTGGGATAGCACAATCTACGCTTCAAGGATCTATTATTCTTAAAAAATAATCTTGGTTCGTCATCTATCAAACTGGCTATCTCATCATCTGTGGTAAGGACATCCCAATGTTTCCTGACAACATCAGTATACGTGTTCACATCAGTAGCATATCTAATTCCAAAACATAAACTTTTGTTACACCGGTTACTATTCCCGATCCCACTGACTCCATTCCTGTTTGAAAAATAGGGTTTGGCTTGTTGCTGTCTCTTGCTCACAATCTGGGCAACATTACTATTTATAAGCTCATCTTCATAACATCTCTCTTTCAGATTATACACAACCTTATCAACTTCTGCCCTAAAATCTTCGTCTCTAGCATTCACTCTAGAAGCCCTATATATCTGTTTGGATACAACATTCTTAGACATATTGGGGATGTAAGCTGTCTCTGTGGAGAAGGTGATTAATATGACATTCTTTCCGATAAAGTTTAGTATAAACCTCCCCGTATCATCCCTAGCAATAGTTGCATCTACAAAATCTATATTAGTATAAGAATAATTCGAAGTGAATCTCAAGTAATCTGTACTAGTATTCACATACTCCATGAATGATCTAAGAATATCAGTATTACCATCCCACAAAATAAACAGATCATCAACAAATCTTCTGAAAAAAAGAATGTGCTTACTGAAAGGGCCTTCTAGTAAATGTTTAACTTCCCAGATAGCCATGACAGTCCCCACTTGACTCAACCTTGACTTAGGTTGGGAGGGTGGACTAATGGTTAAGGTGTTTGCCTTACAAACACAAGGTACAGGGTTTGAATCTCACAGGGGATAATTGGCTAGGCTTAAAATGGCTTGCAAGGGCAGTTAGCCTAGTACTAATCTATGACAGCATTAGCATAACTATTTGTGCATGACGTGCCCATAGCCACGCCATTGAACTGTTTATAGGCCTGTTCCCCAAAAATAAACAAACTATGTTCAAGTGTTATCTCCAATAACCTCCCTATAAGGTTAATACCTTTCAAACTGTACTCAGTATATTTCTGCAAAAATATCCATTTGTGCACTGAAGTAGAGTTTCATCATGGATATTACAGCCATAACTCTCTCTTTTTTATTGATAATGGATTTTAACTTTCGTGAGACACAGTATTTGAGTCTTATTGTGGTAACTTTTGTTTTCTTCTACCTTTTTGGTAATCCCAGAATTCAAAATGCTAACACTTCAGCAGCTGCTACCAATGCTAGGCAAAGATGCCTGGTTGGCAACGTTAAGACTTAAAGGAAGCTTACCTGCACATTCCAGTAATGGAATCTTGCAGGAAATACCTATGCTTCAGAGCAGGCTCCATTCTCCATTCTCTGCACTTCCATTTGGCTTATCTACTGCGCCCAGGGTATTCACAAAGTGTCTAGCTCCAGTAATTGCATTTTGCAGGCAGAGAAATATTCAAATATACCCATACTTGAACGATTGTCTGATTCAGGCAGAAAGCCAGGAATTGCTATTAAAACATCTGGCATTCGTAAAGAAACTTCTAAACTCACTGGGGTACGCCATAAACGAAAAGAAATCTCACCTAGTACCATGCCAACAAATTGGATTCCTGGGAGCAATCTTGAACACAACTTCCTAGATGGCTTACCTCACGCCAGAGAAACAAGATGGTCATCGTGTTTCACTGTTGCAGTCATTACTTTTGGGTTATCCTGTTGGCAGGCTACCCACAGTCGGCCTGAATTCCAAAGTCTTGGTCCGGCGTCGGTTGCTGTCGCCTCTTCCCTGACATCAGTGCGCCAGGGATATAAAAGATGCAGCTGACGCCATTTTCTTCAGTGTTTCTTGCCACGCGGTAGCAGAAGCAGTTCGCAAGTGCCAGTTGGCCGACTCCTGAGATTTTCGTGTTCGAATTTCAGATCCAAAGTCTTCATTTAAAGCTAAGTACCCCGTTGGGGAAACTTTTTTTTTCTTGCTCCAGACCGATGTCAGAAAAAGTTAATAATTGTATTTCTTGTGGGAAGCAAATACCTCATAAGGACTTCCATTCTTATTGTATTCCTTGCCTAGGTCCTGATCACGATTTAGCTAATTGCAGATTTTGTGCTAGATTTAACCAACGCACTGTTAAGTGTCGGTACGATTTTGCATTTCATTACTTTGGCCGAAGATAGCCATACGACTACTGCAATTCACAAGAAATGCAAGGAAAAGGACAGGCATCCAAGGTCCAAAACTGATGAGGCTCCTTCTAAGCCAGTCGCCGGTTCTCAGTGAGGTGCTTTCACAGCCCCTGATGCCCGCTACCTCAGAGCCACAGGCCACTTCAGACTCCCACATGGAGCAGACTAGGCCTCTGGAAACTCAAAGTATTGGACACTTGGAAAATATTCCCTCAGATGGGTCCGGAGCCGCTGAGTAGGCATCGGCTTTTGAGGGTGTTTTCAGGCCTACACAGTTGTATATAAAACTGACTACAGCTTCAATGGCAAAAAGTAAAGCACCACTAAAGACAAAGAAACAAGTGCAGCAAGCCCATGGACAGGCTTCCATGCCTAAAAAAAACAGATGCTCAAAATGGCTGAAGACCTAATTACTTTGATCAGGGGTTCCCATCCCCCTCCTGAGAAGCAGCCTAGGCAAGAGACAGAATATGAATCTTCAGATCAGGTTTCCATTTCCTCTGTCTCCTCTTCTGACCAAGAATACTCTCTCCCTCCCTATGAGGATTCTGATGTTGAAGAATCTATCCCTTCAGCCTCCCCTCCTGAGGATTATTCTTTTGGGGAAACCCTGCATACCATGAGGGAGCACTTCCACTGGGAGAGCCAAGACTACTCAGAATCTAAGAAAAGGCTTAGAGATTTTCTTTTACTGCCTCAGCACAGGCCTCTTGATATCCCTCCTGTTGTAGACATTGTAGATGATGTATTTTCAGAGTCCGGCCTGTCCCCTGACTCTTGCTCCTGTTAAGCCAGACATATAATACAGGGTTCCAGATTCTCATAAATTTCTTTTTAAAAACCCTGCTGCTGACTCAGAAACTATTTCTCAGGTCCCAAAGGGGTTGAGGCTTCCACTGCAAAAAAACCCTATCCCCTCTGATAGGGATTCAAGGGCACTGGACAGATGGGGGAAAAAGGTTTACACTTCTGCTACCTTGACTGTGAGGGCTTTAAATTGTCAATTTCATATGCTTAAACATCAGCAATACGTATTGTCAATGCTTAAACAGAAAATTTTAACAAATTCTGAATGTGCAGAAAACAAGGAAATGCAGGATTTTATTGCATGTGACTGAACAAGTGGGAAAACATACTTTGCAATGTGGTTTTGATTCTCTGGCGGCCCCTTGCATGGTCACTGTTATGGGTTCTGTCATTAGGCGACATGCTTGATTAAAGGAACAGAATCTGCCTGATCATGTTAAAGCAAAATTATTAGATGCTCCATTACAGCATGATACTTTGGTGTTAAAGCAGAAGAGGTGTTGAAGAAAATGGAGGACAAAGCGATATCTATGCAGACAGTTAAGGATTTCTTACAGGTGCAGCCACCCAGGTTTAGCAGGAACTGGGCTACAAAGAATTGGTCCTTTCCAGTGTCAGACAGGCCACAAAGAGGCAGATACAGATGCCCCAGAGGCAGATCCCAGCCCCAAGGCACATACAGGCCTAAACAATGGGGTGCTTCTACCTCCAGAAGCAGAGAAGACAAATCACAGCCATACAGGAAACAGTCCCAATGACTTTCCTCTGCCAGAACCAAGCATTTATCTTATGGCAGCCCCCTTAGGGGGAAAACTAGGAGTTTTTTCACAAAATTGGCACATGATCACCCAGGACAAATGGGTCTTGAATATAGCATCTCAGGGCTACAGGTTCCACTTTCACACCCTGCCAAGGGCAAAAGGTATGCCAGACCTGCCACACAATCAATGGGCAGAGGCACAAAAGCAAGTTTCATCCCTCATGGACATGAGGGCCATTCAGTGAGTACCATAGCAAGAGCAGGGATAAGGATTTTACTCTAAACTTTTCTTGGTACCCAGAAAAGACAAAGCCTAGAGACCAATACTGGACCTGTCTATTCTAAACACTTTTCTGGACGTTCCAAAATTCAAAATGTTGACTGCAGCAGCTACTGCCCATGCTGGGCAAGAAGACTTGGCTTGTAACTTTGGACCTAAAAGAGGCATACCTGCATGTCCCAATCAGACAGTCTTGCAGAAGATACCTCAGATTCATAGCTGGCTCAATGCACTACCAATTCCCTGCACTGCCCTTTGGCTTATCTACTGTGCCCAGGGTCTTCACAAAATGCCTGGCACCAGTAATTGCATTTTGCAGACAGAGGAATTCAAATATATCCTTACTTGGATGACTGCCATATTCAAGCAGAGAACAAGGACATCCTACTAAAGCATCTGGCGTTTGTAAAAAGATTACTAATTTGCCTAGGGTACACAGTAAATGAAAAGAAATCAAAACTAGTACCCTCTCAAGAGATAATATTCCTGGGTGCAAGCTTAAATACAACTGCCCAGATGGCTTATCTCATGCCAGACAAACAAAGGCAACTGACGTCTTACTTCAAAATGTTGGCAACAAAGACCCAGTTATCTGCAAGAAAAATTCTGCAGGCTTTGGGCTCCATGTCATCCTGCATTCTGCTAATTCCATATGCCAGACTGCATATGAGGAAACTACAATGGTATCTAAAATGTGCTTGGACTCAACATTGACACAGCCTGGAAACATTAATTACCTTCATTCCCTGCCTGCAACAGGAGTTTTGATGGTGGGCACAAGCCTGTCACCACAACAAGGGACAGCCATTCACTTGGATGCATCAGATTATGCCTGGGGGGCCCACATGGCAGGAAGATGTATTCATGGCACATGGCCCGCAAGCCAGATGTATCTTCATATCAATCAAAAAGAGATGTTAGCTGTTCAGAATGCCCTGACAGCTTTCAAGGATCTACTTCATCCAGGACAACTACTGATAAAGACAGACAATACTACAGTCATGTGGTACATAAACAAGCAGGGAGGCACACATTCCTATCCCCTCTGCAGACAAGCCATGACTTTGTGGGACACAGCATTTGACTTATCAAGTTCACCTTCAAGCACAATTCCTGCCAGGAAAAATAAATACTCTGGCAGACGAACTAAGCAGAAACCTCATGGATCCCCACGAGTGGAAACTGGATCCACAAGTCTTCAGCATAATAACAAGGAAACGGGGATGCCCAGACCTAGATCTATTTGCCTCCCCTCACAACTGCCAACTACAGAGATTCTGCACAAGGACTTATCACAAGCAAGCATGGAAAGTGGATGCCTTATCCTTCAGCTGGAAAAACCTAACAGTATATGCCTTTCCTCCACTGCCACTCCTCCCCAAGGTACTCCTAAAGGTCAGACAAGAGAAACCAAAAATGATACTGATTGCCCCAGACTGGCCATGCCAGCACTGGTACCCAATCCTAAAGAACTTGTCTCAAGGTCCATTGGCTCAAATTTCTTACTTACTGACCCAACAAAACAATCCGATCCTGCACAGTCAACTCAGGACCTTAAATCTGGCAGCATGGCGGATAATGTAGCCATTCAGAACACTCCTCTCTCCAAAGCTGTGATGGATGTTATTTTGGAGGCCAGGAGGCCCAGTACCAGAAAATCTTATGCAGAAAAATGGAAGATATTCTGTGCTTGGAACCAGGCACAAGGAATTGACACGTTTGAACCAAATATTCCTCAGATTTTACAATACTTAACTGAGATGCTGGACAAAGGCCTATCCTTTTCATCAATTAAGATTCATGCCTCTGCCATTTCAGCCCATTACAATATGGAACCACCTATCTTTTCTCATCCTTTAATAAGGCAGTACCTCAGAGGGGCCAAAAACATAAGACCTCCAAGGAGAGCTCCAATAGCTGCATGTCTTGGAAAAACTCACACTGCCTCCTTTTGAGCCAGCCTCAACAGCTGATATAAAATTCTTATCCTGGAAAACAGCTCTGCTTTTAGCAATAACCTCTGCAAGACGTGTCTCGGAGTTACAGACACTCATGGCTGTGGAACCTTTTATCATTTTCCATCCCTACAGGGTTTATCTGAGGACGAACCCGACATTTATGCCTACGGTGGTGTCCAGTGTGGCCCTTAACCAAACCATTCACTTACCTACCTTTTATCCAAACCCGCAGAACAAGGATGAGAAACTTCTGCATTCTTTGGACATACACAGACAGCTATGCTTCTACTTGGACAGAACTAAAGCTTTCAGAAAGCCTGAGCAACTTTTACTGGCATACGCTGCAGGATCACAAGGAAAGACTATCTCAAAACAGACTATTTCAAAATGGATTGGCCATTGCATTCATTTCCACTACTCACAGCATGGCAAAACAGTGCCTAAGGGCATTAGGTCACATTCAACCAGAGCAGCAGTCACTTCAGCAGCCTTCCTCAGAGGAGTACCAACCAAAGACATCTTAGAGGCTGCAACTTGGAGTTCAGTGCACACTTTTACAAAGCACTACCGCTTGCCTCTCTACTCTAAATCCAGAGTAGGCTTTGCCACTGCAGTTCTGCAGGGCCTCATAGCCTCTCCAAATCCTATTTAGCCCAGCCACCCATCCTCAGCTTTGTGATTCAACCCAAGAGTAATGACTGCAACAGTGAAACACGATGAACATAGTACAGTTGTGTACCTACCATAAATGTAGATGTTCGAGTGTATTCACTGTTGCAGTCCAGGTTACCCTCCCACCATCCCCCTTTCTTTTGCTGGGTCTTGTCTGTACTTCTCTATTCTATACAACCTATGTGGTGTATTTGCTTGTAGATGAAGGAAATTTTTACTTTAGTGCATGCATGTTTATTGGCATAATTTATTTAACCTACCCTTTTGAGGGAACCTGACATCTGGGGCAAGAAAAACTGAAGAAAATGGCATCGGCTGCATCTTTTATACCCCTGGCGCACTGACGTCAGGGAAGAGGCGACAGCAACTGATGCCGGACAAAGACTTTGGAATTCAGGCCGACTGCGGATAGCCTGCCAGCAGGATAACCCAAGAGTAATGACTGCAACAGTGAGTACACTCAAACATCTATATTTATGGTAGGTACACAACTGTACTTTTATTTGACAGCCTACTTCAAACTACTGGCCACAAAGACCCAGCTATCTGCAAGGGAAATCCTGCAAGCCCTGGGGTTCATGGCCTCTTGCATTCTACTAATTCCATATGCAAGACTGCATATGAGGAAACTACAGTGGTATCTAAAAAGCCTATGCTGTCAACATTCTCAGGACCTGGAATCAATAATTGCTATCATTCCTTATATAAAGACAGAGTTCCTTTGGTAGGCAGAGGCCTGCCACCACAACAAGGAGCTCCCATTCACTATACCCCCTGCCGCCCAAACCCTAACAACAGACGCATCAGACTATGCATGGAGGGCTCACGTGGCAGGGCAGTGCATTCAGGGCAAATGGAACCCGAGTCAGATGCACCTGCATGTCATGCAAAAAGAAATGTTAGCTGTACAGAATTCCCTGACAGCCTTCAAGGACCACATTCTTCCAGGACAATTATTGGTAAAGACAGACAACACCACGGTTATGTGGTACATAAACAAGCAGGGGGTAACCCATTTGTACCCTCTCTGCAGACTAGCCATGGCTGTATGGAACACAGCCTTAAGCTACCAAGTGCACCTGCAAGCTCAATTCCTGCCAGGCAAGCTAAATTCACTGGCAGAAGACCTAATCAGAAATCTCATAGACCCACACAAGTGGAAACTGGAACCAAGGATATTCAACCTTTTGGGAAATAAATGGGGGAATCCAGAGATAGACTTGTTTGCCTCCTCTCAGAACTACCATTTGGACAAATTCTGCACAAGGACTCCCCACAGCCAAGCTTGGAAAGTGGATGCCCTGTTCTTCACCTGGGAAAACCTCTCAGTTTATGCCCCCCCCCGCCTCTCCTCTCAAAAGTTCTGCTAAAGATCAAACAGGACAAACCAAGAACAATACTGATTGCACCAGACTGGCCACGCCAGCCCTGGTACCCCCTCCTGCGCAGTATGTCACTGCTGGAACCATGGCACCTGCCTCAGACCCCACCCCTGCTGTCCCAGCAGGAGGGCCAGATTCTGCACCCTCAGCTCCAAACCCTGAACCTTGCAGCCTGGCTTATTACTTGAGCTCTTCAATAGCATCCCTCAGTAAGCAGGTGCTAGATGTCATTCTGGAGGCAAGGAGGCCTAGTACTAGAAAATCCTATGCTGAAAAGTGGAAAAGATACTGTTCCTGGAGCCAGAACCAGGGGATGGGCACAATGGTGCCCAGCTTACAGCATATTATTCAGTACTTAACAGAGATGCTCCACAAGGGTCTTTCTTTATCGTCAGTTAAAGTTCATGCCTCTGCCATTTCAGCACATTATAATACCGAGCCACCCCTCTTCTCTCACCCCCTGCTAAAGCAATTCCTTAGAGGGGCCAAAAATTTAAGACCATCCAGGAGAGCCCATACTCCTGCCTGGGACTTCAACTTTGTATTGGAAAAGTTCACTCTACCTCCTTTTGAGCCAGCTGCAACTGCAGAGTTGAAATTCCTTTCTTGGAAAACAGCCTTCCTTCTAGCCATAACTTCAGCAAGAAGAGTGTCTGAATTACAGGCCCTCATGGCAGTGGAGCCCTTCTTAATCTCCCATGCTGACAGGGTGTCCCTCAGGACCAATCCTTCCTTTATGCCCAAGGTGGTGTCTAGTGTGGCCCTCAATCAGTCCATTCATTTTCTTACTTTTTTCCCAAATCCACAGAACAAAGGGAACAAATACTGCACTATTTGGACGTGCACAGACAACTTAGATTTTATTTGGACAGGACTAAGCCTGTCAGAAAATCTGAACAGCTGCTAGTTGGTTTTACTGCAGGGGCAGAGGGCAAGGCCATTTCAAAGCAAACCATTTCTAAGTGGATAGCCCATTGCATTAATTTCTACTATAAGCACCATGGAAAACCTACCCCACAGGGGATAAGATCACATTCCACCAGGGCTGCATCCACCTCTACAACCTCACCAAGCATTACAACATGCCTATTTTTTTCTAAATCCAGAGCTGGTTTTGCCACTGCAGTCTTGCAGGGCTTAATAGCTCATCCTAATGCTCTCTTAACTTCCTCCTCTCTTCCTTAGCTTTGGGAATCAGCCCAAATATAATGACTGCAACAGTGAAACATGAAGAACATAGTACAGTTGTGTACACTTGCCATAAATGTAGATGTTCAAGTGTATTCACTGTTGCAGTCCTGGTTACCCTCCCTCCGGCCGCCTGACTTCTCTTGGTTATACTTTTATTCTTGTTTAGTGCATTTCTGCTTTCTGGTGTATTTGCATTTTGTTGGAGGTGTAACCTAACTTATAATTGCTTCCCATTATGGGGGCACTTGACATCTGGGGCAAGAAAAACTGGTGTAATGGCATCGGCTGCATGTTTTATACCCCTGACGTTATGGAAGAAGAGACTGCATCTGATGCAGGGATCCAATACTTTGATATTCAGGCTGGCTGAGGGCTACCTGCAGGCAGATAACCCAAATGTAATGACTGCAACAGTGAATACACTCGAACATCTACATTTATGGTAAGTGTACACAACTGTACTTTTCAGCACCTGTACTGCTGCTTTTCTACTAGCACACCCTCAAGTTTCCTTAGGCGTATGGTGAGCATGGAAGATGTCAAAGGCTTTTGTGTAGTGGCCAGAGGTCCAGTATTTGGCAGGAGGCACCCCCATATAGCTTCATGCTACTTCAGCTGTGATCTGTTCAAACATCCACTGAGTTTACTTACACAACTGTAGTTTCCAGATTCCAGTGCAGAGCAGCATGAGCACCTTCTGCATTGTTTGTGGTGAAACTATTGTACACAATCCAGAAGGCAAGAAAAGACAAAACCAGTCTCGTTCTAGTGGCCAATACAGTCTAGGCCTTCTCCCAGTGGGTCAGAGACAAGGACCATTGCAGCTTCTATAGATCTTCACTCTCCTGACCAAGGCGAAGGGTTGTTGGTGCACCCAAACCTGAAGAACGTCAAGTTTGCAGATTGGATAGTCTCACCCTTATACCCTTTAACTTCAGAAGTGCTGTACATTGGGTAGAAAGCCAGCAAACAATATTCCTAGAAAATATTGTCTGTCTTAATTGAAAAAAGTTTTCCTGATGGTATTCTAGGAGCATTTACACACATGTGATACAGCACCTAACAAAGCTCTCTCAAAATGCTCTTTCCTATGACACCAAGTTACACCTTTGAGCCATTGCAACATCCCTCCTCTTGGACCCTCCTCCTTTCATTCATGCTATGGTGAGGCAGTTTCTGAAAGGGGGTTCTGCACCTTAACCCTCCAAGGAAACTTGTGCTTCTTACATATGACTTCTGTTTTGTAGTGGAAAAACAGCTCTCTGATCCCTTTGAACCCAGTTCTCCAGTGGCATTTAGCTTCTTGCCCCTGAAGACTATATGTATTTATTTTGGACTTCCTTACAGCTGATGGTCAGTTGTTGTCAATGCTTCAGTTTTATCCACTGGAGATACCAAGTCCACCAGTTCTCCCACAGACACTTTCTCCAGTCATGTTTGTGCCCAGTGAGGAGACAAGGCATTCTGGAATAGCATCCTAATACTGCCGTAGTGTTTTCCTCCTTTGTCCCCAAGTCCTTCCCCTGCATGTGCATGTATTGTTCAAGAGACTGGCATGTAGTGGGCACTGCAACAAACTGTTAATGCTTCTGCATGTGACTTATCCAATGCCCTGCTCCTTGTAGACAAAATCCCCACCCCACCCCCAACAGACATCTCCAGTTTTCACCAGGGATCAGCTGCAGTGGTGTGCCAGAGTTCATGCCATTTGCCTGTCCCTCCTCCATGAGTGAATAAGCTTCAGTAAGCTGCTGAGGCCCACCTCCCCCCAGTGTTCAGTTTGCTAATTGAACTCAAGCTGTCTGGGTCACAATCTGGGCTTTATCCATGTGTGCTACAGAGATGGGAGAAGACTGTATTTTTGGTGCCCCTTATTTCATCAAAATTGTTTTTGAGCCTCAAACCTACATATTTAGGGACCCTTACAGAGAGTTGCATATAGACAGGGTGAGCCTTAGCACTAACTCTTCCTTCATGGGCAGTGTGGTATAGGAATTGGTACTGAATCAGGCCATACAGCTGCCTGTTTTCTATTAACACCCCAGAACAGTAGGGAGGGGATATTACACTTACTGGATAGGCATATGTAGGTCTAGTATTGTATAGGAAGAACAAAAGATCTGATCAGAAGTGCCCCCTTTTTGGAATAGGTAGGACTTTATGTGGCAAGCATTAAGACCACTCATAACCTAAAGCTCTTCAAGTTGCCCATTTCTTCCCTGGCTTCTGTCATTCTCAGCTCACAGTTCGCCATTTCAGTGTTACCACATTGCAGTCAGTTGCCAGAAAATATGAGGACTGATTTGAGGTACTGCAGCCTCAGATTATGTACACCCCCAGTTTGCACTTGTACATCAGTTCTAAGGATTGCAGAAGAAGCAGGAAAAAAATTGTAGGAGCTTAGCTTGGCTTGAAAACCGTCAAAATTAGCAGCCATGTGGAGAGAAGTTTGTAAAACGTAAACCAGCACAGAGACACAGCTATTGCTTGGAGTCAAGTTCAAGTGTGTTTGTGTGCATGTGTTGTATGTGACACACACACACACACACACACACACACTTGACTAGATCATATATAAAAAGCACGCTTGTAGACTAAATTTTAAGTCCCTTTTCTGTTAGAACACATCAGTGGGGACAGAATTAATAAATTTGACTGGATTATATTAAACTCACAAATACTAAGATACTAAACTAGGACAGTGTATGAACTGACAGTTATAGATGTTTATTTTTCATAAATTGTTGTGTAATCATACCAGGAAGCCCCCCTGTTTGGCTTCTGTAAATGCACTTATACAGCTCTCCAGTGGATGGATCCCCCTCATCAGGTGTGTCTTGGCTTAAAGGTGTGATGTTTTTAGATGCCTTCAACTGGTCTTTGGGGAAGAGTAAATGTCTCGACAGCACATAATATTGGTGGTGGGTGATATTTTTTTTCCTAAGGGTGTACAAGTGCATAGGGAAATTTACTTGTGTGTTTGTACTTATTTATGGGTAGACTTGCATCACTGTGTATGCACATGGATTGAGGCAGTTACTTAAATGTGTGTGTATGCATTTGTGCATGAGGATAGTCACATCAGAGTGCTTGTGTATGTGCATGGAGACAGTCACTTAAGTGTGTTTGCACATGTGCATGGGGAAGTCACATCAGAGTGTGTGTGTTTGTGTGTACATGCATTGAGGCAGTCACTTAAGTGTGGGTGTGTGTGTGTTTGTGCATGGGGCAGTCACATTAGACTGTGTTTGTACTTGCTTGAGGCAATCACATCAGTGTGTGTGATTATGCGTTTGTGCATGGGAACAGTCACATCAGTGACTGTGTATGCATGTGTGGTCACATCAGTGTGAATGTGTACACAAATGCTCACATTCATGTGTGCATATACAAGTGTGTGAGGATGTTCACTTTGGTTGTAATACATTTATCTTGATGTGCATGTGCGAGTGCATGGGGACACTCATGACCTGGCGTGTATATATGTACACATCATGGGGGCACTGTTGTCACTGTGTGTGTGTGTGTACATACATCCCTGTGGGGAATTTAATACAGTACAGATACATAAGAGGGGTTATTAATAGCCAATGTTCCTTTACATCAACAGTTATTTAATGCATAACAAAATTCTGATAGCACCAAAAATCAAAACAGATGCTCCATGAATTTAAACCAACTGCAAAAGGAAAACTGACCACTTCCTTTTTCATTAAATCCCTAACTGCATATATCTGTAACACAAATAAATTAACCAAATTAGAAACACAAAAGATGCTTTAGAACCTCTTACTTGTATATTAATTCTATGGTTACACAACTGTAACCAAAGAAAGACACCATATAACAAGCAACATTTGCTGTTACATGACTCTCTTAATTCTGCATTTGGCAAAAAGTGCAGTTGATACCTTGTGACACCTAAAATAGCTATTGACAAGCTGTGCAACTGACAACATGCTAGTAGCCAATATATTCTCACAACTCTCATTCCTGGGGTACTCAGATGACTGCATATGTGCCTGTCTGGGGAGACTGTCATTACTGCATGTATGTTTACAAGCATGGTTACCTGGAGAGACTTCATTGTGTGTGTCTGTGTAAGAGCATATTTCTGTATCTATGTGTGTATCTGGGGAGACTCGCATCAAAACCAACTAGGATGGCTGATGTTAAGATACTTTATTGTTTTGTGTAGCGCTGATAAAGTTGCCCAGATAGTGTTGTAGCTAAACTGTTGCTTACATTTCTACATTGTCCTCTGTTTCCATTTGCCATATGTTGTTTGTCTTTTGGCTTTTCCCGGTAAGGGGTCGCCACAGTGGAACTCTGGTCCGCTAATGATTGGCAGTAGATTTTTACGAAACGCCGAGGTGCCAGCTCGATGCCCAACCTTCAACAAAGGCACACCCATTTACGCACGCATGTCTTTCAAACGCTACCCAACCACGGGGAGGACATGTGGACTCCACACAGAAGACACTCCCAAGTCCAGCCAAGAATCGAATGGGAGAACCTCTTGCAGTGAGGTAACAATGCTACCGCCATACCACCGCCCCTGAATTGAAATACTACTATCAATAATCTGCAGTAAAAGAAAAAAAAATCTCCTCTCTAAGGAATAAACTAAGTGCCACTGTTTTACAGATAATCTTAAAAAAGGTCTGCAATGAACTCAGGCATAAGATCAAGTCCTGTAAAAGCCAGTATGAATTGAATATCAGCACCTCCTTTAAGGATAGTCATGAAATGCTTTCATGTCACTGTTGCAATGTTCATCACTAAAGGATCCCCTGCCAAGGGTAGCCTGACATCTGGCCAGTATACCAAGGCCTTTGGTTGTTATAAGGATGTCGTATGTCACACATTTGCTTCTCGCTCATGGCATATGGCATAAAGGTGATGTAGAGATGTACATACCTCAGAATTTGTGCCACCAGTCCGAACGTCACCTTTGATCATCAGTCTGAATGCTGTTTGGTTACCAAGCCATTTTCAGATAAGTGCCTCATTGGGATTTTAGTTCTCATCTTACTTTTCAGCCGCTGTGGTGCAGCGGTTAGAGTTGTCGCCTCACAGCAAGAGGTTCTCCTGTTCATTTCTCAGCTGGAGTGCCTTCTGTGTGGAGTCTGCATGTCCTCCCCATGGTCGAGTGATGTTAAAGACATGCAGGTAAGTGCGAGTGTGAATGGGCATGCCTTCATTGAAGATTGGCGTTGGACTGGAAACTCAACACTGTAAAAATCCACTGCCAATCTTGAGTGGACCGGAGTTCCGCTGTGGTGACCCCTAACAGTGAAAAGCCGAAAGTCTTTTTTTTTTTTATTTATTTTTTTTTTTTTTTAGATTACATGTTATCCAGAAAGAAAAAAATGCCAGTGTGGCAGTGTAGGAGACAGATTCCCCATAAGGACCACCACAAACAGTGTTTCTTTTGCCTAGGTGCTTCTCACAACCATACGTCATCTCCTATTTGTCATGCATTTGTCTCTAAAACTCTTCATAGTCATCTCTCCTTCTTATCTATCTACCTAAAGTTGTTTGCTCAGGGTACAGTGGCAGAATAGTCTCAGCCCAAGGGTCAGCTGTCTGCGAAGAAGGCCAAAAAAGGTCAGCTTCTTTTGTTGCATCCTCCCAATGTCTCTCTCAAGGCTGGTGAAAGCCCAGAGGATCACCTGATTCTTCAAGTTGGGTTCCTCTGCCGCAAACATTTTGGAGGATGGCATGGATCCGGCTTCTTGCACATCCTCAGAGTCTCTGCAAACATCCATTTCAGATGTTCAGAGGAACCGTGGCCGATTTCCAAGGAACTAGGTCTGTTCCACAGATTCTTGTTCTGGAGGAGATTCCCACTGTGTTGTGTTTTAGGCTGACATCCCTTTGAGGAAGAAACAGAAGATAAAGCTTATTTTCTATGCTCTTAAGGATCCTCATTGTGAATAGCAGGATTTTACATGGGTGTTTAATGGTCTCATGGCTTTGAAACCACATCAGGGGGTCTCTGTTCTTGCTCCCACTTGGTCTTCTACTCCCCTTAAGAGACCTAGGGATCCAGATTCTTCTGATTAGGACTTAGTCTCAGTTGAAGAGTCTTTGGTTTGTTCCTCCCAGATTCCCTCTCCTTTGGATTATGATTCTGAGGAGAAGGACTGTATTAGTCCAGATTCTCCTTTTAAGGAGATTTCCTTTGGGGATACTGTTTCCCATATGGTGGGTTTTTTCAAGTGGCACTGTACCCAGTTTCTGATGTTAAGAATAGGTGTTAGGAATTCCTTCAGATGGAGTCTCCTAAGCCCTCTTCTGTTCCTCTTGTTCTTGCTGCCTTGTTGGACGTATTTTCTGCAGCTTCTCAGGCTCCTGATTCCCAGCCTTCTGCTCCTAAGAAGCCTGATAGGTTTTATAAGGTGCCTGAAGATTGTAAATTTCTTTATAAGTGTCCCACTGCTGACCCCTCTGTTTGTGTTTTTTTATGATAAGCCTTCCAAGCTTTTGCTCTTTACTAAATTGCTTTTTTCTGACAAGGACAATAGGGTCATGGAAAGGTTGGGCAAAAAGTTGTACACTGCTGCTTCTCTGGCCTTTCGGTCTGTGAATTACCAGACCCATATGACAGGGTATGTTTTAACCCTTCTTTCGCAGGCTTTTCAAGTTATTTCAGACCTACCAGACTCTGAGGGAAGACTTTGGCCCTCCCTTTGTTGTGTTATTTCTCTCAGGTGGCCCAGCATTCCATTAAATTGGAATTTGGAATTATCCAAAAAAGTCCAGTTCGGAATTGAATGGCGCAGCGGTAGCGTTTTTCGCTTCACAGCAAGAGGTTCTCCAGTTCCATTCTCTGCTGGGGTGCCTTCTGTGTGGTGTCTGCATGTCCTCCCTGCATTCATGTGGGTTTCCTCTGGGTGCTCCGGTTTCCTCCCACAATTCAAAGACACGCGTCTGGAGCATTTCTCCCTGAGGCTTCACTGAAAATTGGCTTCATTCCAAGTTGGAATTTCCCAGTAAACAAATGTTAAAATAAAAAAAATAAACTAAATGCAGTTATGCAGCTGATGCCTCTTCTAGTGCTGCTGCCTTTGGCTATGTCTTGAGGGGTTATTCCTGGCTTTGTCTTCAGCCTTTGCCTGATAATATTAAGGCTAAATGAATTAATGCTCTGCTTGACAATAAAAATCTCTTTAGCTATGCAGCCGCTGAGCTTTTTAAGCCTTTTCAAGAGAGTGGGGAAAGCCATGCAGGACTTGAAACACATTTTTTTTTGTTCCCAAATTTCAGGGGAACTATCCTTCCCTGCCTACCTTTGTCTGCCAACAGTCTCGCCCTCCTCCTCCCAAGGGTAAAAAGGGTTGTAGGATGGTTCTCCATCTAAGTCTACTTAGACTCCTACTACTCAGAAGTCTTCTTTTCCAGACAAGCCAAGGTCTGTTGACTACCTTCTTACCTCCCTCCTTAGTCAGGTTCCTTTATCTCTTCATCTTTCTCTGTCCTTTCACAATTCGTTAAGGATCACTCAGAATTCTTGGGTTCTGCCCATCATTTGTCATGGGTATTTCATGGTATGAAGATCCCTTCCTCCTTTTCTGGGCATTCTTCAACCTCCTCAGGAAGAGCTGCCTTTTTTCCCAGATGTGCTCCAGAGTCATTTGTCTCAGGCCATTATCCAAGCAGTTTCTACTCCTCAAACAGGGAATGGGTTTTATTCCAGGATGTTTTTGGTCCCAGGAAAGAAGGCACCTGAAGACTTACCTTGGATCTTTCCCAGCTCAACATCTTTCTGAAGGTTCCTTCTTTTCAAATTCTTGCCTCTCCAGAACAAGTTTCCTCTTCTTCCTCAGCTTTCCTAGTCTCTTTGGATCTCAAGGGTGCTTATCTTCAGATCCCTGTTCATCCCCATTTCAGGACGTTTCTCTGTTTCTCTGTTTCTTCCTTGCATTTTCAGTTCTTTGCTTTGCCCTTTGGCCTTAGTACTGCCCCAAGGGTCTTCACCAAATGCTTTACTCATGTGATTGGCTTCTGCAGGATGTGGGAGATTCAGATTTTTTCCTATCTGGACGACCTTCTTATTCAGGCTTCTTCTCCAGGAACCCTGCTTCAGCACCTTCATCATGCAGTTTGCCTCTTGAAAAGCCTAGTGTTTACAGTGAATTTCCAAAAATTCTTCCTGACAATTTCTCAGGATCATGTTTCTGTAGGTTGCAGGCTCCAGTCCATCCCTAAGCTGGCGTCCCTGTCACCTCACATGGCTCTGACTCTAATTGCTTATTTTCAGTCTCTTCTTCTTCTGGTCTTAGTTTTGGCCAGGGAATATCTAAGGACCCTGGGTTACATGGCATCCAATGTCCCTTTGTTTCTTGTAGACAGGCTGCATATGAGAAAGCTTCAGTGGTTCCTGAAGTTAGTCTGGCTCCAACATTCTCATCCTTTGGATTTTCTAGTTCCTCTTCTTCCATGCCTCCAGCTAGAGGTTTCAGTGGGGGATTCATCAATGCTGTCTCGACCCAGGGCTTACTTTCCACCACCAAATCCTCTGTTAGGAACTGTTTGCAGATGCTTGATATGTGGGATGGGGAGCTTCATTTGGCTTTCTGAAGGTTCAGGGCATTTAGTCAGTTTGTCAATATCAAGGAGATTAGAACACTCCTCCTTGCTGTTCAGGCCTTTCATTCCCAGGTCCTCTCAAGGTCTTTAAAAACAATACAATAGTGATGTGATACATCAACGAGTAAGTGGGGACACAGTCTTGCCTCCTATGCAGCATAGCTGTTAGGGTTTTGGATCTGGCTGTCCAGTGTCAGGTGACTGTTCAGATAGTTTATATTCCTTCAGCACAGAATATAGTGGCAGACTCTTTGAGCAGGTCCTTAACACAGACTGAAGAGAGTGGATGATTCACAGAGATGTGTTTCCAGACATTGTCCACCACTGGGGTAGTCCTCAGGTAGATCTTTTTGCCTCCCTTCTGAACAGACAACTTTCTGTTTTTTGCACAGGAGATCCAAGTACTCTGACATGGAAAGTGGACGCCCTATCTTTCTCTTGGAAGGGGATTGTTTCTTTATGCCTTCCCATCCCTTCCTCTCTTACCAAGGGTCATGTTCAAGATAGAACAGGACTCCCAAAATCTTGTTGGTGACTCTGTTTTGGCCCAGACAGCATCGGTTCCCTCTTCTTCTACACCTAGCCAAGGGCAATCATAACAAGTTACCTCACAGGGCAGACTTACACAAGACAAGGGGACTCTCATCAGTCCTCACTTGTCCACTCTTCAATTGGCACTATGGGTGATGGGGTTTGATCCGTTTTAGGCACCTTTTTTTCCTGAGGATGTGCTCCAGGTTCTGCAGGAATCCAGGAAACCCACTACCAGGAAATCTTATTTGTCCAAATGGAAGAGATTTGTTTTCAGATGCCTTGCTTATAACCAGGATCCCTTTTCAGCAGAAGTTAGTCCGGTCTTTTATTTGTGTGATTTGCTCCATGCTGGGTTGGCTTACTCTACAGTTAAAGCTTACCTTTCAGCTGTTTCTGCTTGTCTGCCTTTAACCCCTCCTTAGGCCACTAGATTTGAGGTTAAACAATTTCTAAAAGGTGTCCTTTCATATTACGCCTCCCAGGATATTTGTTCCTCCTTCCTGGGACCTTCATTTTATTGTTGAAAAATTGTCTCCTTTTGAGCCTGCAGCTTTGACTGCCTTGTAATATTCTTGGAAGACTATTCTTCTTTTGGCTCCTTACTTCAGATAGGAGAGTATCTGAGCTTCAGGCCCTTATGGCTGTTTCTCCTTTTTGTTTTTTTCTTTGGGGGCAGGGCATCTCTTAGCACTAATCCTTCTTTTATGCCCATGGTGGTTAATGAGTTGTCTCTTAATCTATTCATTTGCCTACTTTTTTCCCTTCTCTGCAGTCCACCAGTGAGAAAGTTATTCACATCTTGGATTTACAGAGACAGCTTTGGTATTATTTGGATAAGATTAAGGCCATTCGCAAGTCTGAGCAACTTTTTATTTATTTTTTCTTCCTAGAGCTCTTGGTTTAGTTGTTTCGAAACAAACCATTTCCTCTTGGATTTCTAAAGCCATATCTTTTTGTTATTCTTTCATGGAAAAAGCCTTTCTAAGTCTATAAAGGCTCGTTCTACCAGGGTTGTGGCTTCCACTGGTGCTTTTTTCAAGGGCTTGGATACCAGTTTTGTCCTTAAGGCTGATACTTGGTCCTCTGTCCATACACTCACTAAGCATTGCAAATTGGATGATGTTTCCAAGGCAAGAGCCGACTTTGCCAGAGCTATCCTGCATGGTTTTCTGGAGGGTTCTTCTAGGTTTTCCTCCTCCCAACTTTCCTCTTGAGCTTTTGTACTCTCCCTTTTTTGAAGAATGCTGCAGTGGTGAAGAGAAGGACATTTACTGTTATGGTAAGATTTTACGGAACTGTACTGTCTTCTTTATTTTACATATCTTTGAAGTAGTAGTATTGCACTGAGCTAATTTCAAATGGTAATACATTTTCAGAGCTAGAAGACATTGCAGTATGCTTACAGTCAAATTTAATTTCAGCTTTACCCCACTCTCCTCCATGCATCTGCCATTTCTAACTTGGCCCCACCATCCCCATAAAGTTAATTCAAAGCAAGTCTTAAATGCTGTCCGTAAAACCAAAAACAGTAGCCCTGTGGGGCTCAGCAGCATACAGTGCTGTTTCCTGGACAGCACAAACAGGCTTATTAATCTCCTGGTATGCATTTTAACCTCAGCCTGGGTACATGCCAAGGGTTGGAGAACAGCCATAGTATTACCCAAACACAAATATGGTTCAGCTAGTGACCTGACAACTTCTATCTCTATTAGCCTTACCAGTTTCCCCAGCAAAATAATGGATCATAATATACCAGAACTTCTAAATAATGATATAGACAGTCTGAAGTCCCTTGAGCTCAACAAATCCAGCTTTGGGATAGGCAAGTCATGTCTGCTGAATATGGTGGACTACTTTGAGAGGGTAACCAAAGCACTGGGTAGTGGTCAGTCCATGCACATTGCTGGCCTTGTTTTACAAAGTCCTCTGACACTATCCCAAACTCTAGTGCCATAAATAAGCATCCCCTTATTAAATGTCAATCCATGTGTAAGCTGCTAGCTTGCCTACTGTCTCACAGACAGAACCCAAACATTGTGGGTTGGTGGCACTCTTTCTCCTAAAAGGCTTGTCACTAGTGTCGTACCACAGGGATCCATGCTGGGTCTACTCCTCTTCATCATGAACTTTCCTGATGTCCAGACTGAAATCAAAGGTCTCTGGCTGGCTAATTTTGTTGTGAAACCTTTGTCAGAAACCTAAGTATATTTGTATGCTACAAACTGTTGGTTGACTTGCACATATCAGTTATTATTTGAAAATCTTTTTATGTAGCACATCTGATTGCTAAAAGGCATACTCTCCAGATCCAGGGAAGTTATTATACTACCTCCTGCTCCCTAATTAGGACTATAATAAAATAGAACACCTTTTTGGCATGTACCTATCCAAGCATATTGCCCAACTTGAAAAATCCCAGTGATTCCTAACAAAGAAAACATCGAGTATGTCCACCTAAAGTTACCCTTGGGGACTAAAAGACCTTTCTGTCTTCAACATCCATGTAGACTTCTGTATGGGGACATCTGCTTGGCCACCAAGGCTATGAGTTACCTGATCTTGCTTGACATGCTTCCTGTCTGAAAAAAATGTAGTACTAGTAGCACCATTCTAAGAACTTAAAAATCTACATTGAAATATTAACAGAACCTATGGGTGGGATAACTAGCTCTCCCAAAGGATTTTCCTACCAATGGAGGATGTTCCCACTCTGTCAAAATGCCTCTATCTCTATCTTTAAAACACATTTTAGAGTAGATGTGGGTCTGTTAAGTTCACCTCTAGTGCTGTCCACTTTTGCTGTTACTGATTGAGGTAGCAAAGGAACTTAAAGAGGCCAGGCTATTAGTGGTCTCTTGGATCATTTCCCTTTTATGAACTTAACTGTGTATCACAGACTTTCATCTCGTTTCTTTGGTGAACAAGTTCACTTACTTGGACCTTCCTTACGTATTTTCAGTGCAACTGAGAAGTTCTCAGTAATCCCATTTTCTTTATATCTTTCTTTTCCTAGTTTAGCAATTTTGCTGCGTCTTTGTATCTTGCATGGTAGAATACACTGCAACTAAATCCTGAGTTGCTAATGAGTTATATCACATTTTTTTGTTTGTTTGTAGTAAGATCAGTTCAAAAGTCCTAGGTAGTCCTGTGAGAGCTGTGACTCTACCAAGGCAAAAGCAGCCACTTATGTAGCCTTCTTTGGAAAGGTGTTCAATCTAGAGTACCACAAGGAGCCACCTGGACCATGGTATGTAGGTCTATGTTTAGCGATCGAATGGAATGTTCATTGAAAGTCTATTCATCGAACATGGACCATCAAAAGTTCTGTTTATCAAAAGTCCAAATGATGATAAAAAAATTGATTTGAATGATCATAGTTGGCCAACATCAATGGAATGGAACGTTGTACCTACTTACTGGTAATGGAGGATAAAGAAACCTGCCCTTTCCCCACTATAGTGCGATCTCGGGAGTTGATATATATAAGCAGGGTGTGGGAGGTGCAGCCCCCCCACATAAGGAGGATACAGTAATCCCCCTTATGTGGGGAGCCATGCCCCCCCCCACATCCTGCTAACTATATATACCAACATGGAGATCGCAGTACAGTGGGAAAAGGGCAGGTTTCCTTACCCTCAGTTACAGATAAGTGCATACTAGTGTTACCTTGATGTTGGCCAACTGTGATCATTCAGTGTAATTTTTTACTATCTTTTGGCTTTTTGAGGGAAGGAACTTTTCGATGGTCTATGTACAATGAACAGACGTTCGATCACTAAAAATATACCCATGGTATGCATCCCCCAACTTCATTCCCTCATATTAAAAGCTGGATCTCTGTTCAGGAGGAGGGCAGAATTTGATACTGCTGTCCTGCAGGGCATGCTGTAACTGCCAGCACCCCAAGGGGCAGTTGACTACTTTATTATGCTTATGAATAATCAATCAGAAAAACTAATCTTTACTGTAAAAATGTTATATTTGTGTGAGTACAGTCACCATAGCAGTAGATGTTTGAGTAGTAGGATCACAGCTGTAGGGTAAGTTCCAACTATCATGTGTGTGTCCCCAGTTTAGTAGCTGTCTCTCCACTGCCCTTTATGGCTAGAAGATTGAGGAGGCTGTGAAACCAAATATATGAGAAAAAAGAAAGTGGCCCATATTTTAGTATAGTAACCATGAGACTCCTCACCTATTAGTTTTCATTGGACCACAAGTACTAACCATTTCTAAAAAAATCTCCTGATATTAATGATTTAAAGCATTAGGCCCCATAAGGCTTTACATACTGAAGACTGGGATGCACTGTGTGGTGCCTTTAATGCAAAAAACTGAAAATCATATAAGCTTTAGTTATGGATTTGAGTCATCATCCTGAGCTAAGAGAAGGATCTGGCTTTGCTCTGAGGATGTGAAAAGCTTTAAAAAGGTAAAAGGGTGGACAGCTTATCTACATGTAATCCATATGGTTAAATGCTCGTACTGCAGCAGTTATCTGTCTATTCAAACATTTTGTGTTTAATAACTCTGTTATTGAGAGTGTACTTACACAACTGTACGATCTGAAGTATTTAACTTCTTTCATTCTGCACATATGGGTATACGGATCCAATTCGGCAAAACTTTTCAAGCATCAGCTCCAAGCTTCTCCCTTGCCTATAATACATCACTTCCTCCTATCTAGACCCAGATCTCATTTGCCGCTCTAAGAGTCAGCATCATGGTCTCTGAGCTCTAAGCAAGGTGGTAAGGTTTTTTGGTCTTTTGGGTGATAGTTTAGTGTGAGTACCTTTCCCTTTTTCCTCCCTTTGTGTTGGTCGTTGTGTTAGTTGTAAAAGAAAAAAAAAAAGTTAGTTTTAAGTGTTTTATTTTGTGATACTGGTTTCCCGCCTATGCTCAATCCCTGTTAAGTGTGTGTGTGTGTGGGGGGGGGGGGGCGTTGGGGCTTGTACTGTTTCTACTATGGCTGAACAGCCTAAGGTTCTATTTAAGAAGTGCACAGTGTGTGGTCATAAGCTCTCACCAGCCGATGGCCACACTCTGTGTGTTCTGTGTTTAGGGGTCACCCATCTGTCTGTATGCTGTGACATTTGTTCAGGCTTTAACCCCAGGGCGTTGAAGGATCGACGGGCTAAGCTTGTGGCTAAGTGTCTGCTGCCAGCTTCTGCCCTGGAGTCTGCCTCGGTCTCCTCCCCAGCCAGTGACACTGTGCAGGCAGGGACTCAACCTCCCGCCAGGCCTGCTTCATCGGAGTTGTCCCAGAGATGTAGGGACAGAAGGGAGAAGGAGAAGCGTCACAAAGAGAGGGACAGGCCCAGGAAAAGATCACCGGACAGGGAGTCTTTCTCCAGCCCTTCTTCAAAGATACCCAGGTCTCATTCTCCTCGGCTCCACTCTCCCCATTTATCGCCGAAGCTGATGGAGTCTTCGGAGTCGAGGTACTCCCCTCAGATCCGGCCCAGACCTGAGTCAGTCACTTCCTCCAGGTTGACTCTGAGCGTCTCCGACCTTGATATGGACAGGCTAATGAGGAGGTTCATTCAGAACCAGATTCAGATGGAGGTCTTACCAGGGCCCTCTCCCATTGGAGAGGGTCCTCCTTCTTCAACTATGTTCCATCCTATTGCTCCTTCCCTGATCTGACCCGATGCTTTGGGGTTCTCGGGTCCAAGACCTTTTGGAGCTGTTGGGTCGGCACCGATGGTTCTCGTGTCCTCGATGCTGGCCATTACCTTGAGTTCCTCGGATCCGATCTCTGATCCGGGGGACTCTGAGCTGTGGTCGGGGAGTCGGACCCGAGGGTCGAGATCTCGCTCTTTTGGATACCATCCTCTGTGCCCGGACTACCCCGCCGTCGGCGCCGATCCCTGCTTCGGTGCTGGGGAGAGCATCATCCTTACGTTCTACGGAGGTGTGCTCTCCATCGGCATTCAGGGCAGTGGAAAGGGTTCTCTCCCACGGGTTGAGACCACAGCTCACCTACTTGGATCCTACTCATACCCCTCTGATTTTGGATTCTGCTCCCATTACTCTATTGCAGGGACAGCCCGTGCCAAAGCAACACCAGGTTGTTCCCCTCAGTGAACCTCCGGAGGCTTACGAATCCTCTCCAGAGAGTCCCACTGGAGAGGAACCTCGTAAGCGCAAGTGTAAGTGGAGGCACTTGGACTCCCCTGAGTCCATTACCACTGATACGGACTTGGATGAAGGAGAAGGTTCCCCCAGATCATCTACCAAGGACGTCTCGTTCGGAGACCTTATGGAGATCCTCCACCAAAGAGGAGGTTGGTCAGCATCCAAACCCTCTGCGGATGAGTCCGTATTCCTGGAGGCCTTTGGCGTGGGCCCATCTACTTCCTGGGTCTCCCCTCCAGCGGACCCTCTGGTGGACCTCATCACCACTAGGGCATGGAAGGATCCTGACACCGTAGAGCCTATACCCAAAAGGCCAGACAAAATTCTTTCCCTGCCGTCAGACAGACAGGCAGGCAAGCAGGCAGGCATGGTCTAAAGGAGCCTCGGCTGATGCTTTGGTGGTTGCAGCTGTCACAAAGAAGGAACTGGCACAGGAGAGTTCCTCGGTTCATCCACCAGACGGAGTCTAGTTCGATGGATCATTTCAGGAAGCGCATGTACTCTTCAACGACATTTTCTTTTCGTGCGCTGAATTAATTGCCACATGTTATCCGACTGCAGCGAGACCTTATATTTGAATTAGCTGAGTCACCCCCGGAGTCTCTCTCACAGCAGGACAAGCAGTCTTTCACTGCGAAGATGACTACACTGAAATCAGTGACTAATACCTCTTTGCGTCTCCTCTGTCATGCTATGGAGGGAGCCGCTAGAGCTGCTGGTACAGGTGTTGCTTTGAGGCATCATGCCTGGATCAGGTTGTGTCAATTTGCAGACCCCTTTAAAGCGTCTTTCATCAACGCCCCTTTCGATGGATCATCCCTATTTGGGAAGACTGTACATGACACACTAACCCAGAGTGAGAAGGATGGAAAGACTTGGTCAGCCGTCGGAATCCACTTCTCTAACCCCCAGAGGTCCTATTCCAGGAACCAAAAGGGGCAAAAGAAGTTATGGTTCCAGAAATCACAGTTCTTTTGTGACACTCAGGAGTATTCATCCCCCAGAGGCAGAGGGGGGACAAGACCGATGCCGTCCCAGAGGCAGTCCCAGAAACTTCGGGTCTAGGGAACCCTTTTCCGACAGACCCACACAGCAACCCTGAGGGGTTGCCCGGCTGCTCTACTCTGGAGGCAGTCTGGGGAAGATTTTCCTTACATCCAGTGGCATGGGAGTCCATTACTACAGACCGCTGGGTGTTAAACATCATATCCAGAGGATATTCTATCCCCTTCATTTCATGTCCCATTACTCCAGCACGCCTTCCAGATGTTCCACCCGCTCACAGGGAGGCTGCAGCTTTAGAGGTTTCAAAGCTGCTACAAAAACGAGCCATCAAGCCTGTCCCCCCAGATCAATCCGGATCAGGCATCTACTCCAGGTTCTTTTTAGTGCCAAAGAAGATGGGGGCCCTCAGGCCCATTCTGGACCTGTCTATCCTCAATCTGTTGGTAGAGAAACAAAAATTCTGGATGGTCACTCTACAGTCCATTCTACTATTTCTGAGAGAATGTGACTAGATGTGCTTGTTAGACCTCCAGGATGCTTACTATCACATCAAGGTCCACAGGAGCTCCAGGAGGTTTCTACACTTCTGGCTAGGGGCCAGTCAATTTCAATTCAGAGCCCTACCATTTGGTCTTACCACAGCCCCCAGGGTGTTCACCAAGGTTATGGTGGTCATAGCAGCTCACCTGAGACTTCAGGGCATTCAGGTATTCCCCTACCTAGACGACTGGCTATTCACTGCATCCACCGAACATCTCTTGTGTCAGGCCCTACACTACTTCCTCGGTCTGGCTCACAAGTTAGGCATCATGATCAATGTCAATAAGTCACACCTGGCTCCGGTTCAGATCATAGACTTCATCGGGGCAAGGTTGGATTTGATTCAGTCAAAGATTTTTCTCACCCCGGAAAGGATAGAAAATCTCAGACTCCATGTATCGACGATCTTGGATCACTCGGTAGTCAAAGCAGCCGATGTTTTCAGGGCCCTGGGTTCGATGGCAGCCGCAATCTCTATCCTCCCTCTTGCAGGTCTTCACATGAGGGTCCTTCAGTGGAATCTGGCAGTTCAATGGTCCTGGCTAGACCTTCCGATGGATTTCCACATCCGAATCAATCGGACATGCAGAACGTCACTACAGTGGTGGCTTCAGTTGGCGGACATTTTCATGGGGCGCAACTTTCTAGCCCCTCTGGCTCAAGCCACAGTGACCACAGATGCTTCCCAGCTCAGGTGGGGGGGGCACTTCCTGGGAAGAACGGTCCAAGGCACGTGGTCCCCTCCAGAGACCAACCTACACATTAGTGTCCTATAGTTGAGGGCAGCGCTTTTAGCGTTGAGAGCCTTCCACCCTGTCCTACCTCCGGGGATTGTAGCCATTCAATCAGACAACATGTCTGTAGTCTGGTATATAAAGAAACAGGGAGGGACCCGATCCTACCCACTTTGTCGCAAGGCCTTGAGGGTTTGGGAGTGGGCCATATCCACCAGCCGGTTTCTCATAGGAATGCATATCCCAGGACGCTCCAACATTCTAGCGGACAGTCTCAGCAGGGCAATCCTTCTGCCTTATGAGTGGTCTCTGAAACAATTGGCGGAGAAGATCTTCCATGTTTGGGGTCAACCTTGCTGCGATCCCTTCGCATCTCCTTCCAACACGAAATGCAGCAACTTCTTCGCTCTGATCCCCCCTCCGGGGATGTTCCCAGGGACGCTCTAGTCCATGCTTGGCCTCCCGGGCTACTGTATGCTTATCCCCGTTACCTCTTATTCCAAAGTTCCTTCAGTGAACTTGCCGGCTGCAGTGCAAAGTCATTCTCATAGCTCCCCTCTGGCCGTGTCAAGTGTGGTTTCCCTTCCTATGGTCTCACCTGTTGGTTCCTCCATGGACTCTTGATCCATGCTCGGATCTGATTTCTCACCCATCGGGCTTTCCCCTGCCCAACCTGGACAGTCTCAAGCTGACTGCGTGGCTGCTCCAGTTCCCATGATTATCAGGACTCCTGGACTTTCGTCCCCTGTTAAGAATATTCTGGTAGCTTCTCTTAAAGCCTCCACTAGGAAACTCTACATTAGCAAGTGGAGACGTTTTTGTATTTGGGCCTGTCAGCGCAATCTGAACCCATTTACAGCCCCCATTTCGGTCATACTGGATTTTCTGGCCGATCTTTTTCGATCAGGCACTAGTGCTTCCACCATCAAGGTTCAGCTGGCTGCCATCTCTAATTTTCATTTGGGTGAAAATAAGGTTGCTGTGGCTTCTGCCAAATTGTGTAAAGCTTTCCTGAAGGGCACTTTTTTATTGCGACCACCAGTTAAAGAAACAGTGCCCCCCTGGGATCTGACTTTAGTCCTTCAGGCTTTGACCTCCCCCCCCTTTCGAGCCAGCCGGTTCAGTTCCGATGAAGTTTTTGTCGTGGAAGACAGCCTTCTTGGTCACCATCACTTCAGCCAAGAGAGTTTCAGAGTTGTAGGCTTTATCCTCCTTGCCCCCCTATTTGGTTTTCCACAAGGATAGGATTTTGCTGCGTACAAACCCTTCCTTTCTTCCCAAGGTGTCTTCAGCAGCCAATATTAATCAGTCTATCAATTTGCCAGTCTTCTTCCCAAATTTCCAAAATAGAGTTGAACGTAAGCTTCATTTATTGGATGTCCATAGACAGCTTCGTTTTTATCTCCATAGGATTAAACCCTTCCGGAAGTCGGATCAATTGTTTGTATCCTTTTCTAAACCATTTTTGGGCAAATCAGTTTCGAAAGTGTCCTTAGCAAGGTGGATAACTCTTTGTATTGCACAGGTTTATAAGGACAAAGATTTATCTCCTCCTGGTGTATTGAAGGCTCATTCCACTAGAGCAATGGCCACTTCTGCAGCTTTCTGGTCAAGAGTTCCATTAGTCGATATCTGTGCGGCAGCGACTTGGGCCAATTCGCACACATTCATCTCTCATTATAAACTGGATCTTATTTCTAGAGGGAGAGCACCCTTTGGCTCTGCAGTGCTCAGAAATATCCTTCCATGTCCTTCCATAAGGGCCTCCAAGGAATATCAGTAGCTGGGGACTCTGTCCCATATGTGCAGAATGAATGAAGTCAACTACTTCAGATAAAGAAGTTATGTTCTTACCATAATGTTCCATCTGAGTAGTAGACTTCATTCTTCTGCACCTTCCCTCCCTCCATCCCCCTCACTCTTTAGGTTTTTCCTGTTTAGAATTGTGGTTATGTTGACATTTAGTGTCAACAAACTCGATCTGGGGCTAGATAGGAGGACGTGATGTAATATAGGTAAGGGAGGAGCTTGGAGCTCGGAGCTGATGCTTGAAAAGTTTTGCCGGCTCGGATCCAAATCTGATCCGTATACCCATATGTGCAGAAGAATAAAGTCTACTACTCAGATGGAACATTATGGTAAGAACATAACTTCTTTTTTTTGTATTTTTGTCTATGCACTTGAATCAACTGTAGTTGTTTTTATTGTATTTATATTCCTTTTTTGTTAGAGTAGTACAGGAGAAAAGTATTTCACAATACATTCTTATACCTTAGTTTAGGATGGCACACATATGCATTTTTTTCTTTGTTTTTGTGTTGTGCAAATGCCAAACCCAATAGATGTTCTGTTGTACTTGGCTGATGCCAAATGCAGCACTGGCTTGTGCAATATACCAGCTTACTCCTAAATGTTTGTCATTAACTGCCCCCTCACAGCACAAGTTAAACTTGAATGCTTGTTGTACATTAGATCCCTCAGGAAAAAAGATTACTAAGGTGAACAGTATTCTGCTGTACTGTGAACGTTAGATTATGCTGCAGTGACTTGTGTTGTTTTTCAGCCTATTGGAAGTTTCCCACCTCTACTGTATTTCTTTCCTCCTGGAATCGGGTGCCATTGTACCAGTAACTGTCTTGTCCTTCCTCCAGGGAATGACAGCTGTCATTAATACCACAACTTCCTTTTCCCCAGATTACCTGAATCCATTTTATCAATGCTATAGGCAAAATTTAAAGAACTTCTACAGGTTGAAACTGAAGTATATATTGTCTTGAAGTTCTACACAATCTAAAACTACATGCTGTGCAGTAAGTAGTTAATTTTAATTTAATTTTTCTTACACTGAATGCCATGTAATGGAAGTAGACATTCTGATATAATCTTGTTTTCTTAAAAAGTTACTTTTTTTGCCCATGATGCATTGTGAGGGCACAGCTGATATTAATTCACCCATGTCTCTCCTGTTAAGCATAACATTCATTTAGAATGGAAATAGTGAAATGTTTAAAGTATGAGAATCTTCAGTAATAGTGTCAGTGTGTAGATTGAGTGACTTACACATTTGTTTCCTACATTTTTATTATGCAGTGTATAAAAGTAAATACAGAAATGTAAAGAAAAAAATATCTAAAAAAATGAAACTTTGTCAGTTTCGGGTCCTATCTTTCTTCCACCTACCTTCCCTAAATCAGTCAAGAGTACCATATTTTGTGACTTAGAAAGCACAGACAACTATTGAAGCAGTTGTTTGTGGTTTATTCCTCTTCCCCCACCTATAGACTACAAAGGTCTAAGTGACAGAACAGCTGAAAATCACAGAACATGGAAAAAAGCTGTAGAGTTTTAGGTAGAAGAGCTTTAGAGAGTATAAAATAAAAGTATTTACCTTGATAGTTGTGTTTTCCTTCAAAAAAAGCTTTCAGATGTGATAGGCAAAATTATGTAAGAGCAAGAGGTAACAAATTCATGAAGAAAAGTTATCATGAAATTGTAGTCACCCATGTAGTATGCAGTGAGGGAACTGAGTAGGACAGAAATGCCAAAGAATGGAAGAAGCTGCTAAGTCATGCTTTTATAATATGTAGAAGCATGAAGATCATTCTGTATATGCAAAAATATACTCTGGGGAAAATGAAATGTGGTGTTTAGGGCATAGTTGTCCTTTATTGTTTGCATTTCAAGCCAGAAGTGCTTTCATGGAGTTGTAAAATTAGGGGAATGAAATGCATCTCACTGTCTGCTCATCAAAATCATGTCTTAGAATCTGTATTGATTAGAAACAGCAGTAATTCTGCATCTTTATTTAACTGCATAATTCACTTCAGTAAGTGACATTGTAGTATGGAACTTCTCTCTTAAGCCATGGTTCAACCGACCTGGATAGAAAAAAAATCCAGCCCACCTGCTGTCAACAGTACATGATCCTGTTTTCATTTTATGGTGCATTTTTCTTCTCAGTTCTGCTAGTATTTTAAAATATTAATGTGAAGTTGTTCTATCTTGCCATTCATTCTTACAGATGGGTTTGGAGCCGGCTAACTACAAAGCTCAAGGTCTTCAAACATCTCGAGGTCAAGTCCCTATCCCATGATGCACCTTGTATTACCTCAGATCTAGTTTGCCGCTGCAACAGATCGGAGGATACTTCACAGCTCGGGCCAGTACAGTTTTTCTTCTAAAGAAAATTTCTCATTAAATACTTTTTATTGTAGCTTTAAGATGTTCTTCATTCCACATTGCTGCAGTCCTAACTATTGGGTAGTCCGCTGTCCAGTCGGCCCGAATACCAAAGTATATGGCTGACGTCGGTCAGGGCGCATTAGACTGACGTCAGTACGTCAGGGTACTAATGCGCATGACCGATGTCATATCCTCAGTCTTTTTTGCCGCATGGTCCGATGCAGAAGCAATTTTGCGAGTGCAGGTTGGCGTTCTGAAAGTTTCTGAAGTCAGAGTTTCAGACCGAATCAAAGTTGGCTAAGTACCCCGTTGGGGAATATTTTGGTTTTTTCTTGCCTCAGTATTTAACCGGATGTCAGAAAAAGTGAATAACTGTATTTCTTGTGGTAAACAGATACCTCATAGGGATTACCATACTTTGTGTATACCTTGTTTAGGGCCTGAGCACGACGTTGTTGGATGCCGCTCTTGTGCTAGATTTAACAAACGCACTATTAAGAGAAGGTTAGACTGTGCCAGGTTAGTGTTTGGGAAGCGTTGTAATTATAAAATGCCTTCGGATGCTCCGACGCCGGCTTCGGCTAAAAAACGCAAAGATAAAGCAGCAAAGCCTAGAATGGAGGAACCGACAGTCCCAGACGTCGGTTCTTTAGAAGGCTCAGTGGAGCCGGAGGTTTTGCCAGGTGTTTCTTTGGAGTCTCAGGGAGAGACTTTACTGTTACAGGATGTATCCTCTCAGGAAGTAGGCCAGGCTGAGGGGGCTTCTCAGGTGGCTGTTCTTCCCTCTCTTCCTAAGGTGGTTAGAGCCTCCCCTTCTGTTTCCAAGGCTTCTTTGAGGGGCAGGCCTAGTTTAGCTTCAGTGGGGGTTCCTCCTAGTGCTTCAGGGTCCTTGCCTAAGAAACATATGCTTAAAATGGCAGAGGATTTGATTACTATGATAAGGGGTTCTATGCCCCCTCCTGATAAGAGGCCTAGGGTGGAACCTGAGTTTGAGAGTTTTGAGCAATGCTCGGAGGCTTGAGTCTTGGCTGAAGACTTGCAGGAGTTCCCTCCTTATTCTGATTCTGATGTGGATGATTCTACTCCTTCTGCTTCTCCTCCTGAGGATTTTTCATTTTCAGAGACTCTGCATTCCATGAGGGAGCATTTTAAATGGGAAGGTCAAGATTTCTCTGATTCCAGGAAAAGGCTTAGGGAATTCTTGTTTTACCCCAGCATAGGCCTTTAGCTATACCTCCTGTTTTGAATGTGGTGGAAGATGTGTTTGCAGAGGCTTCCCTGAATCCTGATTCTTTACCTCCTGCTCCAGTTAAACCGGATAGGTATTATAGGGTGCCTGAAGCTCATAAGTATCTTTTTAAGAGTCCTAGGGCAGACCCGAAACTGTCTCTCAGGGGCCTAAAGGTGTGAAGGCCTCAGTTGTTAAAAATCCTGTCCCTCCTGATAAAGAGGCAAGGGCTTTGGATAGATGGGGAAAGAAAGTGTATACTTCTTCCACTTTAGCCATGAGGGCGTTGAATTGTCAGTTTCACATGTTAAAATATCAGAATTATCTTCTTTCACAGTTGAAATCTAAGGTGGATGCTCTGGCGAAGGTATTGAGTGTAAAGAGTTGCAGGATTTAGTTCATGTGTCTGAACGGGTGGGAAACATTCTTTGCAGTGTGGTTTTGATGCTGTGCAGGCCTCCTCCAGGGTGGCTGCCACTGGTTCTGTTCTTCGTAGGCACGCCTGGTTGAGAGATCAGAATTTAGCTGAGCATGTTAAGACAAGGATTTTGGATGCTCCTTTACAGTCTGATGTGTTGTTTGGTTCGCCTGTGGAAGCAGTTTTGAAGAAAATGGAGGACAAGGCTAAGTCTATGCAAACTGTTAAAGTTTTTTTGCAGGTGCAGCCTCCGAAGTTTAGTAGAAATTGGCCTACTAAGGGATGGACTTATCCTGCTTATGATTCCCAGTCTAGGGGTAGGTCTAGACGTGGTAGGGGCAGAGCTCAGGGTTCTTTTAGGCCTAGGACAGGGAGTTCCCCTGCTCAGACTTCTGGTGAGGGCAGGGGTCAGTCCTTTCGTAAGCAGACCCAATGACCTGCCTTTTCAGCTGCCAGTTCATTCTCGCCTGGCAGCACCGTTGGGAGGAAGGCTGTCTCTTTTCAAAGAAAATTGGGATTTAATTCCCCAAGACAGATGGGTTCTGGATATTATTCACAACGGTTACAGGTTTTATTTCCATACCTTGCCTCTTTTCAAAGGCATGCCAGACATTCCTCCTCTACAACGACAAGAGGCTCTCAAGCAGATTTCTCTGTTACTCCACATAGGGGCCATTCAGCCAGTTCCTGTGCCAGAAAGGGGCCTAGGATTTTATTCTCGCCTGTTCCTAGTAACAAAGAAGGGGAACACGTGGAGACCAATTTTGGATTTATCTACCCTCAACACTTATCTGGACATTCCCAAGTTCAAAATGTTGACGTTACAACAGCTTTTACCTCTGCTGGGCAAAGATCACTGGATGGTAACTTTAGATCTCAAGGAAGCTTACCTTCATGTGCCTATAAGACTAAGTTGCAGAAAGTATCTGCGTTTTCGAGCTGGAAATTCTCATTATCAGTTCTCTGCATTGCCCTTTGGCTTATCTACTGCGCCCAGAGTATTCACAAAGGTTCTGGCTCCAGTGATAGCTTACTTCAGGCTAAAAGGAGTTCAAATCTATCCTTACTTGGACGACTGCCTGATTCTGGCTCAAGAAAAGGAAGACCTTCTACAGCATTTGGAATATGTCATAGCAGTGCTAAGATGCCTAGGGTATTCTGTGAACGAAATAAAGTCCAGTCTAGTACCCTCTCAAGACATGTGCTTTCTGGGTGTGAGACTGAATACAGCAGCCCAGATGGCCTTTTTAACCCCGGACAAACAAAAGAATCTTTCCAGTTACTTCCATCAACTATCTCTTCAGTCCGGGCTGACTGCAAGGACAGTCCTTCAAGCCTTAGGGTTCATGGCATCTTGTATTCTGGTGCTTCCCAATGCCAAACTGCATATGAGGAAGCTACAATGGTATCTCAAAATGTATGGACACAGCACTGCCAGGATTTGGACACTGTCATTCAAATAATACCTTGCATTCAAAAGGAATTTTTGTGGTGGGCTCAGGAATGTCACCTAAACAAGGGACTCTCTGTGACCCGGCCAGAGGCGAGTCAGATTCTAACGACAGATGCCTCAGACATTGCTTGGGAGCTCATCTAAATGGAAAGTGGATACAAGACAAGTGGCCTGCCAAACTACAGCATCTACATATCAACATGAAGGAGATGTTAGCAGTCCAGTTTGCATTAATGGCTTTCAAGGAATTACTTCTTCCAGGGCAGGTGTTGATTCTAACAGACAACACAACTGTCATGTGGTACATCAACAAACAAGGGGGAACGCATTCTTACCCATTGTGCAGGCAAGCAATGATTTTATGGGAGACTGCGCTCAGCTTGCAATTAACTCTTCAGGCAAGGTTTCTGCCGGGAGCACAGAACTCCTTAGCAGATGTGTTAAGCAGACAAATCATGGATCCCCACGAGTGGAAACTGGATCTTCATGTATTTCAAAATTGACAGTGTCATGGGGAACTCCAGACATAGATCTGTTCGCTTCTCCACTAAACCACCAGCTGCCAAAGTTTTTCACAAAGAGGTTTCATCACACAGCTTGGAGAGTGGATGCTCTTTCTTTCAGTTGGAAAAATCTTCATGTGTATGCGTTTCCACCTCTGCCTCTTCTTCCAAAGGTGCTTCTAAAAGTCAGACAAGACAAGCCAAGGATGATTTTAATAGCTCCAGATTGGCCTCGGCAGCACTGGTACCCATTACTGAGGAGTTTGGTAAGGAAGCCTCCATGGCCTTTACCCTTGATTCCACACCTGTTGTCTCAAAGAGACGGTCACCTGCTCAATGTCAAGCTTCACTCTCTTCATCTAACAGCCTGGCATATTCTGTTTTGAAAGACAGTAGGTCTCAACTTCCTCAACAAGTTTTAAATGTGATTATGGAAGCCAGGAGACCTAGTACAAGGAAAGTGTACGCAGAAAAATGGAAGAGATTTTTATTTTGGAGTGCAGCAAACAATTTGGAGATTTCTGAGCCAAATTTGAGTGTGGCTCTTCAATATCTTACTGAGTTACTGGACAAAGGTTTGTCTTTCTCTTCCATTAAGATTCATGCTGCAGCAATTTCAGCTCACTATGATTGTGACCCACCATTGTTTTCACATCCTTTGTTCAAGCAATTTCTTAGAGGGGCAAAGAATATAAGACCCCCACGTAGAGCTCCTACTCCTGCTTGGGATCTCAATTTTGTGTTGGAGAAACTTACTCTACAACCTTTTGAGCCTGCGGCTACTGCTGAATTGAAATACTTGTCATGGAAGACTGCTTTTTTGTTGGCCATTACTTCTGCAAGAAGGGTTTCTGAGTTGCAGGCCCTTATGGCAGTGGAGCCTTTTTTGATTTTTCATAAGGATAGGGTATCTTTACGTACTAATCCTTCCTTTATGCCTAAGGTGGTTTCTAGTGTGGCTTTGAACCAAACTATTCATTTGCCTACCTTTTATGCAGATCCCCAAAATAAAGGGGAACAGATTTTGCACACTTTAGATGTACACAGGCAATTGCGTTATTATTTGAGCAGGACTAAGGATTTTAGGCAGTCTCAGCAGTTGTTTATTTCTTTTGCTTTGAGTTCAAAGGGCAAGCCTGTGTCTAAACAAACTATTTCTAGGTGGATTGGGTGTTGCATTGCATTTTGTTATTCCCATCATGGCAAGGAGATTCCAGCTGGGATTAGGCCTCATTCCACTAGGGCTACTGCCACTTCAACAGCATTTCTAAGGGGAGTGGCAACAAAGGATATTTTGGAGGCAGCTACTTGGAGTTCAGTGCATACTTTCTCTAAGCATTATCACCTTCCTCTCTACTCTAAGTCTAGGGCTGGTTTTGCCACAGCTATTTTGCAAGGCATGTTGTCAGTTCCTGCTTCCTTATGATTTGCCAGCCTCCCTTACCTCTGCTTTGGGATTCTACCGAATAGTTAGGACTGCAGCAATGTGGAATGAAGAACATAGTACAGTTTTGTACCTACCATAAATGTAGATGTTCGAGGATCCACATTGCTGCAGTCCAATTTACCCTCCCTCCTTCCCCTCTGTGTTTAGGGGTGGTTGTGTAGGTGAAGTTATATTCTGCTGTTTTTGTATATATTGTACATATATATTTTGGTGCAGGTATGTTGGGAATTTTTTGGTTTTTGGCCTTATCTTTTCAGGGTCTTCTGACATCTGGGGCAAGAAAAGACTGAGGATATGACGTCGGTCATGCGCATTAGTACCCTGACGTACTGACATCAGTCTAATGCGCCCTGACCGACGTCAGCCATATACTTTGGTATTCGGGCCGACTGGACAGCGGACTACCCAATAGTTAGGACTGCAGCAATGTGGATCCTCGAACATCTACATTTATGGTAGGTACAAAACTGTACTTTTCCTTTCCATTTAATAGCTTTTATACAGTTTGTACAACTAGTTTGTTGGCTACCTTTTATAAGCCTTTATATAGCTACTTTGGTCATTGTTTTATTAGGCCTTTAGCTTCTCCATTCCCTTTTTTTCTGGAGTGCCTTTAGTAGTTTAAATCAGTAGAGTAGAAGTGTGTTTATTAGGAATTTAACAGTTTTAAAGCTTTACAAGAGTGCATTGTTAGAAACTTTAATAATTAGTATTGTTGAGCCCATTTCATTTAGGGGCTACTTACTGTTTTTATAATTGTGTGTTGCTTGAGATATTGAATGTGTGAACAGGCTTTTTCTTGTGTGCATTTATATTCTCACATGGCTGATGAAGAGAAGGAAAAGTCTAAGTTTTAAAAAATGTCCAAAGTGTGGACAGAAAATGTCTGTGACTGATGGTCACATTAACTGTGTATACTGTTTGGGTGCTTTGCACTTACAAGAGAGTTGCTCCATCTGCCATTCCTTCAGTAGTTGTGTTCTACAGGAGAGAGCAAGGTTGATTGACAGAGAGCTATTAAATCTTCTTTTCAAGAAGTTTGAGCAATCATGATAAAACATCTAAATCCCCAAAATCTACCAAGTCTTCGAAATCATCATCCTTGGAACATAGCGTTTTGGATCCGACATCATCAAAACAGTTATCGATGTTGGCTCCACAGCCTTCGGAACCAAGCATCGTAACATTTCAGAGCCGGTCCCCAGTCCTGGAACCAGTCTCCGCAGTGTTAAAATCACCAATCTTGCAGTCGGTGGTATCGTTGATCCATTCATCTTGGTCCTCAATAAGCCTGGATGTGGATCATGTGGTGCAGAAGTTGTTACAGGCACCGGCATTTACCAAATTATCGGTTCCAACCCAACTGGTTTCGCAACAGACAGCTGTTCCTCCATCTACTTCTTTTCCTCCTCTGGGCCAAACCAGTCCTTCAGAGCTGGAGGAGTTGGAGCTGATGATTGTGGAGCCTTAGGAACCGATGCCTGTTCCAGGGCCATCAGTGCCGACTACTCAGACTTCCTCGGTGCCTATCGAGGGGTCTAGGAGCTGACACTCACCGGTTGGGTCCAGGGAGGACAGTCGGACCGATCTTTCCACTCCGACTTTGCCTCTTGGGGCTTCAGCGTGGATGAGTTTGGCTCCTACCTCTGGATCGGAGCCCACTGTTCTGATGCCGAGGGAATCATCTGCTTCTTCGGACCCAGGGGCTTGTTTGCATCGGAGCAGAGGTGCTTTTGATGCCATGAGGAGAGTAATGTCCCCCAGGACATCCACAACATCAGGACCAACTACCTCCTCCCCTAAAATGCCTGTGTCTACTTCTGTCTCACAGATCCCTTTGAAACATAGAGACCCTGAGCCTCAGGAAGCCCCACTGGGTGGACCCTGCTCTTCTGAGACCTCACCAGAAGCTCCCACTGATGAGGTTCCCAGGAAGACCGTTTGCAAGAGGAAGCATCTAGACTCTTCGCAGGAAGCTGTCACCTCAGACACTGACTTGGATGAGTCAGAAGGGCCCCCACAGTCCCCCTCAGAGGATGTCTCATTTGCAAATATCTTGGAAATCCTAAATCAGAGGGGTGGCTGGAAGCCCACTAACCCTACTGAGGATGAGTTGGTCCTCCTGAAAGCTTTTGGGTCTCCACCCTCCACTTTCTGGGTGTCTCCACCCTTCGATGAGCTTATGGAGCTGGTCTCACAAAAGGCATCGGAGTCTCCGGACACCATGAAGCCTTGTCCCTAGGAGGCCTAATAAATTTATTTCTTCTCCTCAGGATAAGACTTATCTCATGAAGGGAGTGCCTGTTGATGCCATGGTGGTGGTAGCAGCCTCCAAAAAGGAGATGTCGGAAACTTCATCTGTCCATCCTCCTAACAGATTCTACGATCATGGGTAGGTACGGGAAGTGCATGTTCAGTTCAGCGACCTTTGCCATACTATCACTGAACTACCTCACACATTTTATGAGACTGCAAAGAGATCTCCTAAATGAGCTTGGAGGTACTCTGCAGGGTACAGTAGCTGAGGGAGTAGCAGACAAGGTTGCCTCCCAGCTTGCTACTCTTAATTCCTTAGTAAACTCTTCCATGCATCTGATATATGCAGCTGATGGAACAAGTAGGGCAGTGAGTACAGGAATTGCTCTTAGAGACACTCCTGTATCCACTTATGTTCTTTTGTGGAGCCCTTTAATTCATCCTTTAAGAACACCCCTTTTGATGGCTCATCCCTTTTCAGGCCCAGAGTAAAGGAAACTCTTACCAGGTGTGAGCATGAAGGAAAGACTCTGCTATCAGAGTCCATTTTTCCACACCTACTAGACCCGACCCCAAAGGTCAAAAGGGAGGAAAGATGTGGTTCTGAAAAGCCCAAGGAGCCTTTCAGGACACACATGGTGAATCCCCCCTCCAGGGGCAGAGGAGGGGGTAATAATGGAAGATGCTGCCCTCGTGGTAGAGGGGGTCCGCATTATCAGTGCGACAGAGATCAGTTCTTTGGGAAGCTCTACCAGCACTTCTGAAAGGAGTCCCAACTGCCCAGCTCTGGAGGCAGTCGGGGGTCGCTTATCTTTGTACCCAGACGCCTGACTAAAAATAACAAATGACAACTGGGTACAAAGCATAATATCCTGAGGATATTTTATTCCCTTTGCCACTCTACCTCCCTTGATAACAAAAATCCTAGACGTTCCACCCAGTTTCAGGGAACAAGTAACCGTAGAGGTCCAAAGGTTGCTAGAAAAAAGTCATCCAACCAGTCCCTGCAGACCAGATAGGATCCAGAACTTACTCAGGATTCCAAAAAAGACAGGGGACTGGAGACCTATTTTGGACCTCAACAGACTAAACAGATTTGTCAAGATGGAGAAGTTCCGGATGGTCACGCTACAGTCGAGACTTCCCTTTTTAGGGAAAGACAATTGGATATGCTCGATAGATCTCCAGGATGCGTATTACCACATAAAATTGGCCAGACCATCCATGGATCATCAGCGCTTCCGGCTGGGAGCCAATCACTACTAGTTTTGAGCCCTGCCCTTTGGTCTCACTGCAGCCCCCAGAGTGTTCACCAAATGTATGGCAGTGGTCACGGCTCACCTGAGGCATTTGGGATTCCAGGTGTTTCCGTACTTAGACGATTGGCTCCTCACTGCCACCAACAGGTATCAGCTTATACAAGCCAGGGACACCATGCTTATTCTTTGCAATCAACTGGGGATTACCATAAAGAAAAATCTGCCTTGTTGCCATCACAACATATTGTGTTTATCAGAGCAGATTTGGACTCCACCACCACTTCAAAACTTCCTTCAGAAAGGATATTGGTACTTCAACATCAAATTCTGAACCTTGTATCCAGAGACAAGGTGCCGGCCTCAGGTGTGCTAAAATTGTTGGGGATGATGGCAGCTGCAATAATAGCAATTCACTTGGGTCGTATGCACATGCGGATTCTACAATGGCTCCTGTTCATGCAATGGTCCTATCAAGAACTCCCAATGTCACATCTCATCATTCTAACAAACTCCTGCAAAAAGGATCTTCGGTGGTGGTTGACCTCTCTCCAAGTAAAGATAGGCCATCCTTTTATCCTACCCTCACCATTGGCCACTGTGACCACGGACGCTTCTCTGATTGGTTGGGGGGGCATTTTCAGGGAAGAACAGCCCGAGGCACATGGACCGAACAAGAGACACTTCTGCATATCAATGTCCTGGAGATGACAGCGGTACTCTTGGTGTTGCAGTACTTTCAGAACTCTCTCCCTCTGGGGACAATTGTGATTCAGATGAACAACATGTCAGTTTTCTGGTATATAAACAAACAAGGAGAAACCAGGTCCTACCCCCTTTGTCGAGAGGCACTAAGAGTATGGCAGTGGGATACCTCCACCCAGCACTTTCTGATAGCAATGCACATCCCGGGGAAATCCAATGTGATAGCAGACAAAACTGAGCAGGGCAATCTTGTTGCCTCATGAGTGGTCCCTCAAAAAAGAAATAGCGGAAAGAATATTCCGCAGATGGGGCCAGCCTGGCTGCGATCTCTTTGCATCCCCCATGAACACAAAATGCAGAAGCTATTTTGCCCTAATCCCCCCTCCAGGAGATGCCCCAAGGGACGCACTCATATACGATTGGCCTCCAGGTCTCCTTTATGTCTTCCCATCAATACCCCTGATACCCAAAGTGTTACAGAAAGCTAAAGCCCAGGGAAGGACCATCATTCTTATAGCCCCTCACTGGCCTTGTCAGATTTGGTTCCCCTTTCTTCAACCTCATCTATTGGGAAGAGCCTTGGATTCTAGACCCAGTTCCGGACCTTCTGATGCACTCTTCGGGGGCTCTTCATCCCTCCCTTCAGTCCCTAAAATTGACAGCTTGGCTGCTCCAGTTCCCAACATAGCCAGGTTCCATAACCTCTCAACTGAAACACAACATATTTTAATATCTTCTCATAAATAATCTACTAGGAAATTATACCTCAGCAAATGGAAGAGATTTTCCATATGGGCTTCTCAAGAATAATATTGACCCTTACCTAGCCCCTATTTCCTCCATACTAGAGTTTTTGACTATGCTTTTCAACAAGGGAGCGGCGGCAGCCACCATTCATGGGCAGCTCACTGTGATCTCTAATTTTCATTTTGGTACTGAAGGCTTTAATGTAATGTCACAGAAGCTATCCAAAGCTTTTTTCAAGGGGACTTTCCACCTTAGACCACCCATCAAATCCCCTTATATACCTTGGAATCTAAATTTTATGCTTTCACACATCATTCTTCCACCGTTTGAGCCAGCTTCTTCATGCGATTTGAAATTTTTGTCTTGGAAGGCTGTCTTTTTACTAGCCATCACATCTGCCCAAAGAGTTTCAGAGCTACAGGCCTTGTCTATAAAACCCCCATATTTGATTTTTCATTCTGATACAGTTTCACTACAAACAAATCCTTTATTCTTACCTAAAGTTTGTACTGAAGCTAACCTTAACTAAACTATAGATTTACTGTTTTTTTTCCCCAAACACACCAATAACTTGGAATATATGCTGCACAAACTTGATGTTCGCAGACAACTTCAATTTTACCTGGCTAGAACCAAAGAATTTAGAAGATCTGAACAACTTTTTGTTTCTTTTTCAGACTCTAGAAAAGGTAGACCTGTGGCAAAAACCACTCTATCGAAATGGTTATCTGATTGCATCACCTTCACTTACTCAGCTGCCATCATACCTCTTCAACACAAAATAAAGGCTCATTCAACCAGAGCTGTTTCCACATCTTCAGCCTTTACTGCCAGGCTACCAATAGATGGTATTTGTGCAGCAGCCACTTGGTCAAAGCCTCATAATTTTAGCACTCATTACAAAGTCGATAGGGCCTCCAGGGACAGGGCTTCCTTTGGTTCCACTGTCCTGAGAAAACATACTTCCGTGAGCCACCCGAGAAAGATGGTGCTTGGGACGCTACCCATCTGTAAGAATGAATGGCGAGATAGAACAACTTTACTTATAGAAGTTATGTACTCACCATAACATTCCATGTGAGTTGTTCATCTCTTCTTTCATCTCTTCATTCTTACTGCCCACCCTCCAACCTCCGCCAGACTTTTTCTAAGACCACGATTCATGTTTTATCATGGTTTCTTTGTCTTTCCTGTGGTTTCCTT